>NC_051159.1:175846724-175946724 GCF_013339745.2 Dermacentor silvarum | reverse complement strand
AAACGGCCGAGTATCCGAAATGCGGGTTTTACGGCCTCGGACATTCTATTGAAAAATCGAAGCACCTTTGACTTCTTTACGGAAGGGCTGCAGAGGAGGAGGAGGAGATGGTGCTTCTCCAGACTTGACAGCACCGGGTTTAGAGCATCCACTATTTGAACTGCACTATGAGCAGCCGGAGTGCGAATGCTAGTTAGGAGCACTCGAAGGGTATTCATGAGGGTTTTTACCATGGCTATAACTTCCTTATCTTGATTGGTGCCACAGACTCGTTCCGAAGTGACCTTGGACGAGCAGCGCTGCGGCTTTGCTGGCGGGTTTATCGACGGCAGCGCTGGCCACGCGTCAGGTGGGCCAATGAGTCTTGTGTCCTTCTCAGCGGGGTTGTAGCTGGCATTGCTAGGCCCTTGTGGTTGTGGTTGGACAGTCCGTGGGACAGGCACATCCCTAGCTTCGGCAGTAGGTTTTCTAGAAGGTCTCCGGCGACGAGAGCGCCGACGTCGCACCTTGGCAGCAGCCTCCCTGTGGGTGGAACTGTCTCTGACCATTTGCCTCAAAACTTGCATCTCCTTCTTCGCAACAAGATGAGGCATGTGTATGCTGCAGCAAAAATCCGGAGACCACTCAGCACATCCTAATGAAATGCGAAGGGAATCACCCAGTGAGACCCGCAGGTAACGTACACCATTTGGAAGCGCTTGGATTTAAATTGGACGGAAGCATAAACCGGCCAGCAGTCGAGACAAGCAAGGTACGTTTAGAGTATTGATGGGAAGAAAGTAGGGAAGATATTGATACCACTGGATCCGTTACAGGCATAAGTAGCGACACAAGGTAGATACAGAAGTTTTAATGGAAAAAAAGAAAGATTAAGGAGATGTATACAAAAATGCTAGAATGAAAAACATGTGAAACCGGCTCATCATGTGGTCTGGCAACTCTGACCAGAATATGTAGTATAGAAAGGAGCACGGAATAATAAACGGTGACTTGCCTTGTCAGCCCATCGCTCTCTGTCATCACACGAAACATGGTATCAGAAGTGGCTCGCCGCAGATAGGCGGTGCGCGCGCAGTTGCGCGGTGTGCTCGTCGTCCAGCGTCGCCTGGTGCAACCGAGATGGAAGCGCTTCCGCCCACTGACCGACTCGTCCTCTCGGAGAACGTCGCCGCAAATTGGGAAAGGTTCAAGCAGCGCATCCAGCTGTACTTCAAAGCGACGGGTAAGGACAGCAAGACAAGTGCGGAAAAAGCGGCTGTATTCCTACACGTGGCTGGACAAGAGGCCATTGATGTGTACAACACATTTCAGCTGGCTCCAGCGGAACAGGAGGACCACGAGCTCATCGTCCAAAAATTCGAGGAGTACTGCACGCCTCAGCGCAATGAAACGTACGAAAGGTATGTTTTCCATTCCCGCTCGCAGCAGCAAGATGAAACATTCGAACAATTCCTGAGAGATGTACAGATAGCGGCGCAGACGTGCAACTTTGGAGACCTGAGGGATTCAATGGTGCGTGACCAACTTGTGTGTGGAACGAAAGATACGAAGCTCAGGTCCCGTCTCCTAAGGGAAAAAGATTTAAGCCTCTCCAAGGCTATAGACTTTTGCAAAGCAGCTGAGCTGGCAGCCAGCCACGACCAACTGTGGGACAAGAAACAGCAAGCAGCGCAGGACTGTGCAGTGGAGGAACTGGGACCGAAGTGAACCTCGGAAAAAGTCCACCCATCAGTGCACCTATTGCAACAGGGTCCACCCACCTAGGAAGTGTCCAGCCTGGAAAAAGACGTGCGGAAACTGCGGTAAGCAGAACCATTTTGCCATTTGCTGCAGATCGAGAAAAGTTAATGAGGTGGACCGTGAAGCACGCGAAGAAAACGAAGATTCTGAACATGAACTCCAAATTCTGGCTGTGCAAATAAGCGGCGTGGCAAGTACGGTGGGTCGCGACTGGGCAATTGACGCAACAGTAGGCACGAAAGCAGTGACATTCAAGGTCGACATTGGTGCGCAGGCAAACTTGCTGCCTCACTCGCTTTTCGCAAGGCTGAAAACAGCTGCGAAAGTGCGCCAAAGCAAGACAGTTCTGATGAAGGAAATGTGATTGAGAATTTCGGCACAGCATCGTTGCCACTGAGGCTGGGCAACAAAGTGCAGCAGGTCACATTCTTTATAGTTAAGAAAGGCAAGCAAGCGTTGTTGGGACTTTAAACCTGCGAGTGTTTCGGCCTGGTGACACGCGCCCACGCCATTTCAAGGCAGACTAGTCTGGGAGAGCAGATAACGGCAGAATTTCCGGAGTTGTTCAAAGGACTCGGCTGTGTCAAACGTCCCTACAGGATCACAATGATAGACGGAGCCAAGCCGGTAGCAGTGCCAGCAAGGCGAGTGCCACACGCGAGACAGGCCCCTTTGCGAAAGGAACTGGAGCGCATGGAAGCCGAAGCCATCATCGTGAAAACGGAGGCACCGGCAGAGTGGGTGAGTCCACTGGTCATTGTTGAAAAGAAGGGTGGAGGAATTCGAATCTGCATGGATCCGCGGCACATAAACGAGAACATCAAACGCGAGCGCTACGAGCTTCCCCGAAGGGAAGACATCGAGGCAGATTTAGCAGGAGCCAGGTGGTTCAGCAAACTTGACGCTAATCGGAGGTTTTATCAAATACCGCTGGACGATGCGTCGTCAAGAATTTGCACGTTCAGTACCCCGTACGGGCGATACAGATTCTTGAGACTACCATTTGGTCTAAGTTCTGCTTCGGAAATATTTCAGAGAGAAATCAGTGACGCATTAGACAGGGTCCCCGCTGTGCGTGTATACATAGACGATGTGCTGGTATGGGGAACGACAAAATCAGATCTGAAGTGAAGGCGCGAAAACGACGACGGACGAAGAGAGAGCACACACACACAGGGCGCCACTTCCAACAATGTTTAATCAGAAAAGAACGCCACTAATTTATACAGGGAGCACAATCAGTTTCTCAGTGCGCATTCGCGTTCAGGTAAAGTAGTTCTTTGCGTGATAGAGATATTGAGGCAACACTTACGCACTTATCACCTGCCTCAATGATCCTTTTGGCCTCAATTATTAAACGAACCCATTTGTCACGGCTTCTGGCAACCACAGCGCAGGCGTAGAAGTCTGGCTTACATTTGCAGTCTCTACAGTGAATTGCCAGGTGGCCCTCTCTCCCAATGTTGACTTTGTTATTGTGCTGCCTCAGCCTGTCATTCAGGCATTGCTCGGTTTGGCCCACGTACTTTCTACCGCAATCTAAAGGAATTTCGTAAACTACTCCTGCCTGACAATCTACGTAGCACTTGTTGTCATGTTTTGTGACACAGGCCGGTGCCTTGCAGAAAAAAGGGTTAGTCATTCTACAGAGCTTGGAAAGCTTGCACGGGGCAGAAAACACGACATTTACGTTAGCTCGCTTGGTAATCTTTTTCAAATTGTGCGACATGCGGTGTATGTAAGGTATGACGGCTACCTTTTCTTTTTCGCGAGGTGGCTCCTGGTCCAGTTGGCGTGTTCGGGACTTCCTCAGGATTGTTTCCGCTACGGAAACTAGAACAGGCTGCGGGTAGCCGGCCTCTTCCAGTCGGTCAATCTGCTTGAGAAAACTTGCCGCAGCTCGATGTGAACAGGACTTCTTAAAAACATTCAGCAGGCACATGTTAGCAATGCTTCGTTTAACTAGCTTTGAGTGAGAGGCACTAAAAGGTAAGAGAGGTTTACTAGCCCGAGGTTCATACTGCCAACAGACGTGGTTACTTGCTAAAAACAATCTAAGATCTAAAAACCTGATGGAGGAATCTACCGAAAGTTCGTGGGTCACTTCTATGGGAGATAAAGTCTGCCTGAAGGTTGTCAATGTTTGACTAACGAAGTCGGCGTCAATGAAATTCTTATCTACGAAAATTAGGAAGTCGTCAACGAATCTAAAAACTTTGACTACACTGCTACCCTCTAGACTGCTAGACATAGTTCTGCCAGCGCGAGCTAAGAATAAGTCGTTCAGGATCGGAGCTAAACAGGAACCTATGCAAACGCCACTCTTTTGCAGGTACAAACGACTGTCCCATTCAATATAGGTGGAAGCCAGGTAAAGTTCGAGCATGGCCAGGAATTTGTCTTCCGGAATACCCGCTTCATTTAGAAATGCCAGGGAGCCATAACTGTCAATGCCTTCCTGGACGCACTGAATCAATTCTGCTTTTGGCATGCTCTGATATAGATCCTTCAGATCTATGGAAAAGGCCTCTAATTCCATCACTGGCTGCCTCGACAGGTAGTCAACTACTTGTGTAGAATCCTTTACGAGGTAAGGGTCGTCTACTGTAAGAAGCTTGAGCCTTACTAACAGAAAGGCAGCTAAACACTTCTGCCACGTATTGCGCTCCGACACTATTACTCTTAAAGGGCAGTTATCTTTATGGGTCTTGGCGCTGAAAAAGACCTCGAGTGTGTGCACTTTGCCATTTTTAATGTCCCTAGCTAATTTTGACAGGTTAATTTTTTCGCACATCTTCTTCGCTTCACATTTCAACTTATTGAGTGATACATTATGGTGACAATGGAAAACAGAACTTAAGGCTTCCAACGCCTTCACCTTGTATAACTCTCGTGGAAATACGGCAAAGCCGCCTTCTTTGTCCGATCGGAGTAAGCAGTAGGCGTTCGTCTTCAGGTACGATGCCAGACGATTAATTGCGGGGCGGCCAGGTTCGCAGTGGTCCCGCATAAGAACGTCCACACCACTGGAAACGCACCGATCCATCTCGCTCACGGGAGCCAGACTGGACACTTTTCGCACCAGGGAAAGCTTCTCCGGAGCGGTGGTCGGCGGCTTCACAGCAAACTTCGGCCCTTGAGCGAGACAGTTTTTGACGTCCTCCGGTAGCGTGACGTTTCCTTCGGTGAATACTGTGCTCCCAGGGTCTTGTTTCTTCTTCTTTGGACGAAGATAGCTACGTAAGTGAGACAGGGTGCTCTGCCAGAGGAATTCAGTCGTCTGGTTGGCGAGGCGGTTGAAATCCCTGAAGGGGGGGGGGGGGGGGGGCTCTATCTTTTCCTAACAAGTTGTGCAGTTGGGCTTCTAGGGGAATTCGGGAGAGGCGAGCCTGCCTTGACCATTCGGACTTGAGGATTTTGCAAATGCGGTTGCCATGACCAACGGATGGGCTAAAGCCTCCGAAAAGAAGCCGCACATCTTTCGGTAGGAGCTTACGCCGAATGCAGTAGGAGAGCGCGCGTGCTTTGCAGGTCGCGACGGCGATCAAAGAAACTGTGGCGCTTGGGTCCGAAGAGACACATAGTGTCTTCGCGCCTTCACTTCAGATCATGCTTAACCAACACGCCCAACTATCCATCCTAACGACAAAATCAGAGCACGACAGACGTCTACGGGCAGCACTGACAGCAATACGTTCAGCCGGTTTCACGCTCAACGCTGAGAAATGTATATTTGGCTCGCAAGAAATCAAATTTCTTGGAGACGTTATCTCGAATGCAGGAATCAAACCGGACGAAGAGCTCGTGAAGTGTCGCCAACATGCCAACCCCAACGTCAAAGCAGGAACTAAGAAGAATGCTAGGCGCAGTGAATTCTTTCGGAAAGTACAGGGTCGTCCACTCTTAGTACGAACACGGCGCCGCGTGGCCACGCTCCGCGGAGCGCCAGCGCACACGGCACGGCCGCGCATCGAAGCTAAGCGGCGCAGGCGCACGGGGGTTTGGAGGCGGTGCTTCGTGTCGTCTGCTAAAGCGCGCGAGCGAGCCGCGTTCGTGCCGTCTGTTGTCTGCTAGAGCACAGCGCGCTCGCGCACCTTAGCAGATGACACGAAGCCCCACCTCCAAGCCCTTGTGCGCCTGCGCCGCTTAGCTTCGATGCGCGGCCGCGCCATGTGCGCTGGCGCTCCGCGGAGCGCGGCCATAGGGTGCCTCGATGCCAGCGCGGCCACGCGGCGCCGTGTTCGTACTAAGAGTGCACGACCCTGTACATCCCTTGTTTGTCTGAAAAAACAGCGGTGCTGCGCAGTTTAATGCGTGAAAGTTCGTCTTTCGAATGGAGCAGCGTTCACCAGAAAGAGTGGGAAAGTATTCGCACGTTGCTAACGTCAGCACCCCTCCTAGCAGTTTTCGACCCACGGAAGCAAACCAAGATAAGCACCGATGCCTCAAGAAATGCGTTGGGAGCCGCGCTGATGCAGCTTCATGATAAAGGCTTGCGGCCAGTGGCGTATGCATCGCGTGCGCTCACGGAAACCGTAGACAAGATACGCGCAGATTGAAAAGGAGGCGATGGGAATCACGTTTGGGTGCGAGAAATTGGCGAGTTCATTATTGGCACAAAGATAGAAGTAGAGACTGATCATCAGCCTCTATTGGCAATAGCAAAAAAGGAACTCGGTGAAATGCCTCCTCGTCTGCAGCGATTCTTCTTGCGACTAATGCGTTTTGAATTTACCTTGCACTTTGGGCCAGGAAAGCAACTGCTACTAGCCGAGGCGCTATCCCGGATCCCAGCTCAAGACAACATTCGGCCAAGCGAAGATGAGGGCGTCAGTGTGCACGCTGCTCTAAAGTCCCTATATAAGAAAAGTACCGCCATCCTTTGATAAACGCCGCTTCTCTCTCTCCTGTATCTCCGATTGGACGATGATAGCGCGCGCTTTTCACTTCTTTATATTCTCTTTTTTTCCGCCTCAGAGCCATGTTGAAAGTCCTCTGCGCAGCCGCAGTCGCCGGCGGCAGCGGCGGCGCGCGTCCGGCCTGAAAGCTTCAACATGGACTTTCTAGGTGCGCCACCGTCGACTTGGCTTTCGCAAGCAAAAAGTAAAGAAAAAAGCAAGCGCTTTAGGAGAGGAGGCGGCGGACGAAAGAGTAGATGGCGGTACTTTTCTTATATAGGGACTTTACGCTGCTCAAGTCCTGGAAAGCCTCGTGAGTGACAAGATGAAAGGAAAACTGCAGGCAGAGACGCAACAAGACGAAGAGCTGAGGCAAGTCATAACATGCCTAGAACAAGGTCAAATAACGGGCCCATTCGCTGCCGTGAAATCGGAGCTGTCGTACGTAGATGGAGTATTAATAAAGGGTTGCAAAGTGGTTATTCCAAGGCAACTGCGCAGGGAAATGCTGGAACGCCTGCATGAGGGGCATCTCGGGCTCAACAAAACGAAAGCAAGAGCAAGGATTCTTATTTATTGGCCGGGAATGCAGAAACAGATCGAACAGTTCAGTGCGAAGTGCAGCACGTGCTGCCAGTTTGCATATCGCCAACCGGCTGAGCCGGTCGTCAACAGCCCTGCCCGAAGTTTTCCGTGGCAAAGGGTTCGAGTAGATCTGTGTGAACACTCGGGGGTTTCGTACGTGGTAGCGTATGATGCATATTCAAATTATCCGGAAGTAGAGCGTCTGACACAGACGTCGAGTGAAAGCGTCATCAGAAAACTTGAAATGTTGTTTGCAAGGCACGGCATTCCGCTGGAGATACACACCGACGGGGGCCCGCATTTCACCTCCAGTGCGTTTCATAACTTTGCGTGGGTGTTTGACTTTTCACATGTGATTTCCAGTCCCAGATTCCCGAGAGCGAATGGTCTGGCCGAAAAGGGAGTGCAGGTCGTAAAACGCCTCTTGAAGAAAACGAAGCACGCCAGGAAGGCGTTCTGGGTGGCTCTCCTGAATTATCGTCTGTCTCCCCTGGAAGGCGGCGAAAGCCCGGCTGAGCTGTTGATGGGGAGGCGGCTGCGTGGACGGCTGCCGGACTTCGCTGTTAGACCTGCGGCAGAGGTGAAGAAGCACGTGCAGAAACCCAGGGCTTCTTCCTCCCTTCCAGTCTTGGACAGCGGAGACACCGTGCGCATTTTAGATGACTCTGGGTGGACAATCAAAGCCCCAGTTCAAGACCGCATCGGTCCCAGGTCTTACATGCTAAGGACCGAAGAAGGCCGCACCATTAGACGAAACAGGCAGCACATCCTCAAAACACAGGAAAGGTTCATGCTGCGAGACACGGATGAGGAATATGAAGACGGTGTGCATGCGCAGGATGCAGGGCACCCACCGTCGACAGGTCCTCCATCGAGCAGTATCTTCCAGCCAGGCTCAACCAGAGCAAGCATGGTTGACATTCCAGAGATGACGCCAGATACCGACAATGCCACGTCATCAACCACTGTTCACCATCCGAGTGTGATGCAGGACAAAGAACCCGAGGAAGGTGGCAACCAGGCAAATGACAAAGGTGTGGCAGGGGCGTGCAGTGGTACGGGACATAGTTCTAGAATATCGACTCGCATCAAGCACCCGCCATCGAAGCTGTCATACGCAAAGGACTTCGAACAAATTGTGTAGCTTATCGAGTGTAATTTTTGTCTTTTTTTGTCTTTGTTGAAGTTTCGGCATTTTGTTTCGGCGTTTTGTTTTGCTTTTTACAGTCGGTTTACTGCAGTGCCCTAAGGACGGATGATGTATCATCATGTGCTCTGGCAACTCTGACCAGAATGTGTAGTATAGAAAGGAGCACGGAATAATAAACGGCGACTTGCCTTCTCAGCCCATCGCTCTCTGTCATCACACGAAACACTGTTTACCTGATTAAATCAAGCAGGCTGACAATGTGCCACCGCTCCGTTTCAAAGGGGATGCCAGCAAATCACCGTAATCATCATCATATGACGGCGCCCAGGAAAAAGCGGTCAATATGAGAGTGGAATAGGCAAACAACAGAAGTAGTGGAATACTTGTATTCCTCATCTTCTGTACGCGTGTACGCGTATCTACTAAAAATTATTTGTCATCACGCACCACGACAACACTTCTCTCATGATTCTATATACCTTTCTCTCGTGTTTTCACCGCTTTCTGTAACAGTGTTGCTCGAATTATCTCTAATGAGCTGCCATTATGTACTTTAATTCGATACAGTTGTGTACACTGTATGGAATGCTATACTGATCGGTGTTGCTTTGTTCCTTCGAACCCGTGTTTTGAATCTTTCTAAAGGCCGCTAACAGGACGGTACAAATAAATGCAATAAATAAAGCACTAGCTGTCACAAGGAAGACCGTAGGAAACTGGCGCACTCTCTCTCTTTTATTAGCAACTTATTACTATGTGACGGGACGCGCGCGAAAGACAATGGTATAATGCCGCCAATTATTCGTGCGCTTCATCCCCGTGTCTCTAACGCAATGGAAATCGGCGAGCGCGCGCACACGTGCCCTCGCTTTTCAAAGCAAATTGTTGCTATGCGACGGGGCACCCGTGCTGGTTATTTGAAAGCGCTATCGTTGCCACGAGAGAGGCATGCATGCTTCAGCTGGCATAATGGGCATAGAGTATCGGTTTGTTGTGCTGTACGTGGGTCCCGCGGTACGAAACCCATCATCGCACACGTGATGTTTCTTTTATTGAAGAGGCCCGACACAAGGTGCAAACATAACTATGTACCTCAAAACGCCCGGTATGCGGGAAGGAATGCTTCGCATTCTACAAACGACTACTGTTTCTCTGCTAGCTAAGTTGATGATACGTCTCTATCTTGTCGTACCTTCGGATAGAGCGTTTAGTTTATTGCTTTACGTTATTCGCATGTTTATGCTAGCCACTACAAGTGTCGCCCCCTCTCCCCCCGCCGGAGATGCGCGCAGGTGCACAAGAGAGAGAAAGAAAACAGGTGAACACGTAGACATTAAACTAATTAAAATTTGAAGTTTCTTGTATGTGCTGTGCCACTGTGAATGTATTTTTCTTGAGGGGGGGGGGGGATGTATTTTTTTTCTGGCGTGTAAGGCGTCAATGTCCAAAATAAATATTTAGTTGGCAGCCAGCACCACTGCTGTCCACCCTACTTTTCGGCTACGTGCCTTCTTCGGCGTTACAGAAATGCATGCAAAAAAAAAAAAAAAAAAAAGTGGAGAATGACATGCTTAACACCAAGTCGCCCAAGTCAAGTTTTGGTAAGGGACTCCTTAGCGTAACGTGCCAGATCTATCTTCGAAATGCTCTTCACGGGACCTTAAACCACTCTCGGATCATAACCTAGAAAGAGCGTAAACACGCACACTTGCATGCACTGATTGAAATAAAAAGTTGTGCGAGCTTGAAGTGGGGTCGTAATGTGAGAAACTCGAGATAATTTGCAACGTTCTAGCAGAAACGTGACATTTTAGTAATTTGTGCTGCGCTCAAAACATCTCTCTGAAGCTAGCTTTAAAAGTGGCCCGCAACCTTCTTCGTGAACAAATTCCGAAGGAGAAAGATGAAGATTAACAATTATATAGGAAGGTAAACTGCATACATCACCTCTGACGAGAACAGCAAGACCACGCGGATGTTATAAACGAATAATAACTTCTTTCAGGGCTAGCTTTTCCCTTTACCCGCTTCGAATGCAACAGGGAAGAAAAGTGAAATGAGCTTGCCATTTATGAACGTGCCATTAACTCCGGCGTAAAGTAATATCATGGCGCTATAACGCCAAAAGCGAATACCACTCATAAACGAAAAGTTAAAGCAATAGCGCCGTCTCGCTAGGCCCGAAAACAAATTCCCTCCTCGGAGACTTAATTAACAAAATTCATTAGATGAGGCTGATCATGCGCGCGAACGTAAGGCATACGTTTCCGCTACAGTTCACCTTCTTTGTGTGGCCGACGACCTGGTATATCGGTAAACTTGAAAGTACTTGTTTACGGCCGAAAGCACACAAGGAAGCTAGCCGACGCGTGGGCATTGGAAAAACAGAGAGAGAGAGAGAGAGAGAAAAGCGATAAACGGGATGTCTCTCCATGGAATCTCAAACAATCGCAGCGTGGGTATTAGGCGGTTGAGTAATCTCTGCAATCTCGAAGAAAAATGTATTTTTTTGAGGCCATTTATACTTGCAGGCCTCACTAATGTTTTCATGTTATTTTTTTTTCGTGGTAAGTAAACTGCCGGGGGAATGATTAAGTCCACGGAGGGAAAGCTAAGCTTCTGCCGGAATATTTCAAGCACGGCAATTATGAGAGAAATAAGGAGAATGTTTGCTTGCAAGTTTGAAGATGGCCTTTAATATACCACGGCGTCATTATGGGAGATTAGGCAGGGAAAACACACTGGTAGAACTTCGAGGAACTGTCTGCAAATGCTGTGCTCGTAGTTAGAAGCGCGTGTGCGTGTGCCGAAGCTGCCTACTTCTGCATCGCAGTAGCTACTTATAGAATAAACATGCTTGTATAGGAGGAAGTAATGACTTGGAAGACGACTGTTTCAAATGAAGGCTTTATCGTGCGCTCATCTTTGATGTGTATGTATAGAGAATGCGCTAATCCTTGCATCAGACAACAGCAGCGCTAATTTGAATGATGTCTGCCGCATTGAAAACATGATAAAATAATGCGAACGATTCAAGAAGTTGATTTATTCATTATTAATATTGATATTTTTTTTGAAGGGAGGCAATACAAGGTCACGTTCATGGGAGGAATATTGTGGGAGTTTATGCGTAACACGAAATAAACGCCGTACATGAGAGATTGTATTAACAGCGAGACGGAAGGAAATTGCAAAATTGCAAACAGTCAAAATGCATTCTAATTCACCACGAGACGGTTTATGCACATCGACAGCCCCTTAAGACGTCACTAAGCATCGTAATTAAGAAGCAAAAATTGCACGGGGTCGTCCAGATATGGCAGTGGCTACGCGCGATTGGCTCATGAACATTGTAGCGGCGTCCCTGACAGATGCTGTTTCGCGTCGTTTTGTTCAGGGGGCGTTAGTTGCATGCGTCGCGCTCTGATCTCGCGCGTGCAGAGGGCGTGGGAAAGACATGTGGAAAGCAGGGTGCTTGGTCCTGCTAAGCCGTACTCCCTAAAGGGCTGCAGAAATTAGGAGGGAACTAGAAGGGAGCATTGCGTAAAGCAGTTGAAGCAAAGAGAGTCGGTCCAACACGTGATCATGTCGCGGACAGTCCACCGCCGCGCTCAGTGCGCGCTCTTGCGGACAGACGTCGGCTGCGATAGCATGCAGCGCGGCTGCTTCCGGCTCGCCGCACTCGTACGTTGCAAAGAAGCCCGCGAATGCACGCAAAGTGCCTGGAGCGGCCAGTCGCGCGGCAATTTTGCTTGTATTCGCAGGCATCTTTCACACTCGGAAAAACACTTAATGTAGCACGTATTGAGGAAGAGAAAGCTGTATCGAGAATTTTTCATGTTGCTCTACAATTTTCTTATTCACACTTTTCATCTAATTATAATATTTGAGAGGCTGAATGAATAATTAGTACTAATTATGTAATTAGGGGGAATGCAAGAAATAATCTGAGTATCTCCAAGCGACGACAGAAAGCATTACCTTGGTTCTGTGCAGCTACGTGCCATTTGCATAGTTTTAAATCTTGGTGCGTGATAGTTGGGACACCCAGCATAAACTGTGCTTGATTTATCTTGCGGGCACTGGGGTTTCTAGTAGTTCCTGTCTATAATTTCTGGACTTGGCTGTTGCGTCGCTTGATACGTGTTTAGCGGAATTGTCGGCACGGAATAGAACCAGTGTCAAGTTGTCAGAGCAGACCTCCTTGAATCGCGAAAGAGATGTAATTTGCGAGCTGTCGGCGACTGCTATCGCTCTGAAGTTATGCGGTTATGAAGCTATATACAATGCTGACCCGATGTCTTCGCTGGCGTAGCCCACTACTGCTGGAAAATTGGTGGCGAACACAGCACGTGACGACGTAATGGTTCTTTGTCATCAGCATGCGACCTTGCTTTAACGGGGACCTTCCGGCAATTAGTGCCAGACACGTAGGCAGCTCCATCAAGAGCTTTCAGCTATGCTATGCCAATTAGGGCAAGTCGTGATAGCTTCTCTTATTTGCTTTGTCTTCGTCCTCTCTAATACTAATGTTTACTGTTGTTCTGTTTACTGTGCCTATTCACTCGACACTCTATTTTTTTTTTCGGAGGCGTAGTAGCTTGCTTCAGTTCTGTCGACTAATTACGCGCATTCCGAAGCTCCTCTTGCGCTTGCAGCCTATACTCAGTTTGGCTGTTTTCCTTCCACTCGCTTTAGCATTCAGCGTATACTGGCTCCGTGCCACCACCTCTCTCGCTCTTTCGCAGCCCGCCTAATGTTCGTGAAGTGATGTTTTTCGCATGCGCGGTTGCCGGCTTGAGCGTAGGTTTCGCATCATCTCAACTCTAACACTTGCCTGATGCGCAGGTGATGTTTCCTTCCCACACACATGATAAATATCTTATTCTCGGTGGGCGCAGGCCAGTGAATCTTCAGATTTTGGTTGTTTCCCAATGGCGCAGGATGATCGTATCACCGGCGGCGTTCAAAGCAACCACTTCGGTCGGAGAAGTTACTTTTTAAAATGAAATCAACACTTATACATAAACAAACCCCTTCCTTAAAAAAGTACTGACGTGACAATTTGCACTTTTCATTTTTTCCTCTGCTTTAATGAATATCCTCGAAACACCAGCAAAGAATACTGACAAGCCTCAGATCGCCTTAAATAATTTACTCGGACAGCTTTTCTATACGAATGAGTTTCGGTTTAGTTTCCCAAAAGGTACATGTGTCGTGACGCCCTGACGAAAAAAGGTGGTCACGTGGGAGCAGGACACCAGCAAGCACACTTATTTACCTGCAAGAAAATTGCTGGATCACTTTAAACTTTATTGTAAAGTTCAAGTTGATTCTTTTCTTTACACTTGCAGCGGTCATCGCTTGCGGAAAATGAACTTACGAATAGGCACTCAACCCACACGACGATGCCACGAAAATCGGAAAGTAGGAATGTTGACGTTCGAGGTAGCACGTGGGCTAGCTGAACAGCTCGACGGGGCTCAAATGACTGCACGCACGAGCCACACGGCTCAATTGCACTGCACATTCTCTTCTTCACCTCTGCAGGTGCCAGAAGATCTGAAAGTGCACCAAGAAGTGCACTTTGAGGTCTTCGGCGTGGCGCCGCATTCGATATATCGTGCTGGTGAACGCGGGCGTTCTATATACGCGTGCACCAGCCCTATACATTTTTATGGGATTTTCACCGGGATTTTACAGCTGTTCGATATACACACTAATTCGTTATATGTGGGCTCGGTATATTCGGGTTCGACTGTAGCAGTCCCAACTCTGGCGTGATAAGGAGCGCCAGCAGCGTGCAGCGCGTGCGCTTGTCTCAAAGCAAACGTTCCGTGTCGCCGGTACCTTCACCTTTTAACGCGAAAGCGTTTCTTGGCTAGGTTGGCGAAAGCGCGCACCTAGCTGCCGTCCACAAAAGGCGTCCGCAAAAGCTGTGTCCGGAAAGCACGTGACCTTCCCCACCGGAACTGACGCCAGCGCTGTTGCTGCGGTGGTTGCACCTGAAGCCGCGGCCGCATTTCCTGGATAGGTAGACATCCAAGGAAACGTGGATGTCGCCCGATGACAAGCGCGAAATCGAGGGATACAAGTTCGTGTGTGCTGCTTAACGAGAAGGCAATTTACGCCAGGGACGATGTATAGCTCAAACCGGTCGAGTGCGGGGGCTGCTTCGGCGCGGACTGGTTAGATGAACGGTGAGTTCGAATGACACCAGAGTGGTGGTGGTGGTGTGCGTGCGCGTATACGTGGCGCCCGGCAAGTCGCCGAAGGAAGCGGCGGGTTTCATCAGAAAGAACATTCAGCCTGCGCTGCATGGGCGTAAAGCCTTGTTGGTAGGGGACTTCAATCAGAACGCGCCGGCTAGCCCATCTTTCCGTCGCCGTCATGCGTGCCGAGTCCAGATCTCACATCGAAGACGCGCATTGAGGCCATCACCACGTCGAGATGTACGTGCATCAATCTCGCATTCACCAACGCCCTACACATGGGTCGAGATGCGATGTATGTTCCCACCTACTGCTCGAATCACAAGGCCATGATCGTATCTATGTACCCCGATGGAAGTACGCGTCAGCGGAACTACAAGAGGACGAGGACACCGGATACTGTTAAATGACACCACCCACAACGCTGTGGCGGTCGTACTACTTCGATATACCCGAGACCTGTGATGCATACTGCCTCGACGACGAAATAGAAGCGGACATGTAAAGTGGGGTCGACACCAGTTTGATTGCACCAAATCATGTAAATAAACACAATTTGGACCCAGACATTGCGTCATTCCTTATAACACAACTCGGCAACACCACGTTGCAGCACACTTCCGTAACAACAACCTAGCCAAAAGAAGCGTTTTCGCGTTCTCATCTCATAAGGATATGCTTAGGGATCCTCTACAACTTTTTTAGCTGTGTCGTACCTCTTTAACTTAGCCTATAACGTGACCTCGAACACTGGGCGCGCGGTACGAGCGGGCTCGGCGGGCTGGGCCACGCATGTGTCCGAGTAATTGCTATCGAGTTTTAGTTTGTCCCTAAACTTTTTAATGTTTGCGAAATACTGGGTTCCCCGAGAGGTGTGTGGCAGCAACAACGCTAGTAGCGACATCCGGTGACGCAGTGTCTAACCAGAGAGTACGCAAAACTCTAGTGACTTATAATATATTCTACTTCAGTGCTGCTGTAAAGCGTTGGTAGCTACATTATCGTTATCGCATAGTGCTTTTATAATTTTCGTGGCAGTAACACTCACCTATTTCTGGTTTTAATAAAGTTTATTCAGTCAGTCAGTAACACTCAAGTGATAAAAAGATGTTTAGTTGGACAAAGCACCCCAAGATTTCACTACTACCTTTACTACTGCCGTTCATGGATGCGGCAATCCGGTAATCCGCAAATGTTAAGAATTCAAGTTTACGGACAAACTAAACCTCTCTAATAAAAGGTGTTTGCTCAAATGGGTGTATGAGTCTGTACACGCTTTCAGACGCATGTAGTTCTTGTATGGCGTAGCCGTAGATACCTGTACAGTTTCTTGCGCTTAAACTGCAGGCGCCCTATGAAGGTATTTCTGTTTGCCGGTTTAAATAAGCACACACTTTCAACTAAGGAAAAAAGTCGCAGTCTCTCCCGAAAGGCGAAGCATCGATTGCGATAGCAAATTAGTAGACAGCCATGCGAAGTAAGCATAACAGTTTTATCGGCCGTATAAACGTGTAAACATTCGCTTTCTAATTAAATTAACAATAATGGTGTCACACGCACTATAGCAAACATGAACACATCTCACTCGAAGACCGCGGAAACTCGCTGTCGAAACGCTTGAGTGAGGAAGCGTGGGAGCAGCAGCGAGCAAACTTACCTTCGTGCTGCCTCACGCTTCAACGCGAACTAAGCGGCGAGAACACAGTGCACACGAAGCTATCAGTACTCGGCGGCCTCAGTCCCCATCGCAGACCGCTTTCAAGATAGAGCCCGTGCGGCCGAGCGGCCTCGCCATATGCAGCCGCCGCCGATGCAACGCACCGCCTCCGTTTCAAAGGGGACGCTCATATACATACATACATACATACATACATACATACATACATACATACATACATACATACATACATACATACATACATACATACATACATGCATGCATGCATTACATACATGCATACATACATGCATACATACATGCATACATACATACATGCATACATACATACATACATACATACATACATACATACATGCATGCATGCATGCATACATACATACATACATACATGCATGCATGCATACATGCATACGTACATACATACGTACATACATACGTACATACATACGTACATACATACATACGTACATACATACATACGTACGTACGTACGTACGTACGTCCGTCCGTCCGTCCGTCCGTCCGTCCGTCCGCAGACGGGTAGGAGTTTGCGGACAAACTAAATCTCCTCTATTAAGAATAACCTTTACACGGGTTCTAATACCTGCCTTCTTTTTCTGGTTAAATTTCTCGACACGCACCCCGTATGCAGGCGAAGTCTTAGCACACAGGCTTTCTTTATTGTTTTCGTTTTCTCGGGCCTCTTGTAGGATCCAGCAAATAAAGAAATCGCTCGTTTGCGCAACAGGTCTATCTGCTTGATTTAACACGTTTTTCCTGCTGATCAAACACGCATCGTTGCCTTCTGTTCTTTTACTCTCCTTCCTTTGTTTACGGTTCACGTCTTCCATTCAGTCGACGACAGGGTTTCGCACGCCCTCTTTCTGCAAATTTACTTAATTCCGTACTCCTTGCGCTGGCGCGTTGTGATCACAAAATTTCCGATTAAAGGCGCGGGAGCATTGCAGCAATTTAGTACGTCCTTGATTACGTTCTGATTTCATCACCCGCCGTTATTTGTTTCAGTGAACTTTTGAACTTCGATCGTGTTGTCATGAGGGGCGGGTTGGGTGGAGCGAGGAGGAGAACCGACAAGTCGGCGCGGCAAACTATAAGAACGAAAAAGGAATCACTGCATTACGTCTGGTTTGAATTCGTTTCACCTGGCCAGTTGTACTAACATCGAGAAACCCTTCATGCTGATTGACGAATTGCAACATAATTTTTTTCTCTCACAATAACCGTCTTTAAGTACGAGCAGTTTTACACCCCTTTTTATTCAGTGTATGCGCGTTGGCTAGCGCAGGCGCTAGTCTGATGGAGAACGTGTGTAAGGCTAATGATGGTACTTGTCATGGTAACTGCCATGACAATCATGCGCCTCCACAGACTGGACTCTTCAATGATGCTGCAAGTGCCATCGCACGTTACCTGCAGTGATGCAACATTATACTGTGCCGCCTCTGTTAGGGGTGAAATTTTCGAAAGCCTGCTCATTTCTTATTGGAATGGCAAACTCACCCACGTGTGGCTCGTGCAACTTGGAAGAGACAATCGAACACGTATTGTGAACTACGTCGAACGCGACAGTCTTCAGATGGTCTTAAACGGGATAGATTGCCGATCATTTACAGACAAAGATTCTTGGACCACGGCTCCATGCCTCGTGGGCTTACGAAGTAACGCGGGTCATTCAGTTTATGAAATTGACTGGCCTCAGTGACCGATTGCACGCGTGATGGGCAGCCACACGTGTTGGCACTGCTAATGCCTCTCTTTCATTTCTTTCTTTGCAATTCCCTTTCTCCTGCGTCGGATAGCAAACCGGATGCACGGCTGGCTGACTGCCAGACATTTCCTCCTCCTCCCAGCCCAGACGTAAAGCCGTGTCTTCTCTTAAATACTTTTAAAATTTCCTTGGCCGCACTTATCATCACTTCTCATCCTCTTCTACATTCCTGTGCTTTCTCCCTCCCATTTACCGCAGTGTGAAGTAGAAGGTCAGAGATACGCTCCTCCGGCTGACCTCTCCGCTATTCCACTTATTAAACTCTCCTATCTCTCTTCTTGTCCGTAAACAAATTTGGATTAGGACGGTCAAGGAAACCTTTATATATTTTTTATTTCTTTTAGCAATAAGAAAACAAACATTTTGCCATGTTAATGTTGACATGTTGGTCTCGGTATTCAATGATGCAGTGACGCAATTAGGTTCACGAGGTAGCAGATACGCGGACGAAAGCTCTTAAGCTAGAGTGAAAGGGATAGAAATGAACCAGAAAGCTTACCCCGGGCTCGTTTTAGTAGCGTGGGAGGGGGTAGAGGGGCAAGGAATAAGAATAGCGAACACCTAATTTGATGAACACACTATTTATGACCCTGTCTTGCTTGCCACAGGAGTTATTTTTTGTACATTTAACTACTGGCTTTGAGCATGAACTTGTTTAAATTTTACTACCTAATAACTACCATGAAAACTGTTCACGATTTTCCAATAAACACAAAACCGGTTTTGCACAAAACTAATACAGGAAAGACTTCAGGACAGGACAGGATCAACACCACCTATTGCGCTCTTAGTGTTTTGTGTCCCTACCCTTGTTTAGAAGTCGGTCATGTATTGGGGCATTGTAACGTTAAACTATTCCAATCTGTCTTTATTCCAATCTACTGACCTTAAATTTACTTGACCGCCGATGGAAGCATTGGGCGGTGAACCGCAGCGTTGTTTGAACAGCTCAATAAACACTCTCCTCGTTTATAATAGGTCACTTTTGTTTTTCTATAAGACATCCCTGATTTTTCTTATCTAATTAGCTGACAAGAGGCGAGGAGCACGCAGAAGTGGAGGGGGTTTCGGTAGGGCCAAGCCAGCACAGTGAAAGTAGATAACCGGACGAGGAGGCTGGTGTCGGCGTCTGCGATAGGGCCGGTCGAAAGTCACGGCGGCGTGCAACGGGAGGTTAGAAATGCCACTAAAAAGGATCCTCAGCAAAGATGAGTTGGCGGAGTGATCTCGTACACGTTTCCGAAAGGGCTCCACAGCGTTATGCTGCTATTGATTTTTTGTTTATTATACGCAAATTAATCTATCCTCTCCGCAGTTCCAAGCAGCCTATGCTAGAGTGATCGGTGGGCAGCCACCTTCTATTCCTTTCAGAACGGGGCAGCCTCCGCCTATTCTGAAAAAAGAAAAAAAAACATCAGTTGTGTTCGGCATATTAATGCATCTTTATTGCGCACACGCCACTTTGTCATGGTGAGTTCTCGCGGTTTTGTGATTTTGCGTAACAGACAGGCGAAGTGGGCATTGCCTGAAAAGAAAAATAGACCAATAGCGGTGGGATAATGGGGAAAAAGGCGTAGAATCGGAAATAATTATATTTCTTTTGTTCGGTGTAATCAAGCATAAGCAGCGTGTACACGTCATATCAGATAGGGAGTATTCGCGGTTTTTGTGAAGTCGCGTGACAGGCGAAGCGGGTGTAAGCCGAAACATTTTTGATGAATCGTGGATGACTGATCGCAGAAATGGATAGAAACAGTTTGGAATAACTTACGTTATAGCGGCATTGATATTGTGCTGAACAACGCGTTTATTCAAGAACAACGTAAAGCCGACTGGCCCCAATCGCAGATGTACGATGCGTCGTTTTGATTTCCTAAACTTTATATAGTCGCCTCCTGTAGGCGTATAAAATGATGCATGACAGATTAAGCGGTATTGACAGCGACATAGCGATGGAGTGATAACCACCTATATATAGAGCAGGGGAGAAACACTATTTTAAATTGGTGCAAAAGCCCTATTTAATTTCGCGTGAGTGTCTTGACAGGAACTACCAGCGTTTAACGGAGACGAATATGTTCACAATAATAAAAAGAGGATGAGGTAGGTTTAATATGTTACGAAAAAAAAAGCTTTATATAACAGCTAGAAAGCTTTGAAGAAATGTAGACACCATTACGGTATACTCGGCATATACCTTTCGGCGTCGTATTCTGGACACCTCACGCAGTAGAATTTGCTGTCCCTGGACTGATAGGTTGAGAGCAGCCACGATGTTCACTCTTCCCCGATCAGCTCAAACGAGAGAAATTTGAGACATTGAGGGGTTTGACATGTGCCCATATTAGCCTCCAGTGTGTGCCACCGCCTTGATTTAAAAATGTGACATGGCTGATTTTCTTCTCAGGGGACATGCGTTAGGTGCAACGCACTGCGCTCTGCATTTCTGTAAAACATTCTAGTTGTAATGCTGTGCCGCCTTTTCTAAAGAAGTAAACCTTTTTTCTTTAACAAATACATTCGCTCTACCTAACACTAGGCTCACATTTAAAAAAGGAAACGATCGAAATGCACAGAGATAAAGCGCACCAGAAGTGGCAGACGCGTGCAGTCTGTGCAACGAAAAACAAAGAAGAAACGTAATGAGGTTATCTCCCATTTTGGACGTCTCTCTGAAGTCATTGAGCCGAATATTTTGCAACGGCAAATTTGTTTAAGGCTCAGCGTTGGCCATGTTTGCCCTTGCTGTTAGCCCGCTCTAGCGCTCAAACTCGAAGCGGTTCGTCTGTGCATAACAAAATGAATTACGCTCAGTCGCGACGCTAAATTGTTCGCTCTAATGCGTGCTATATTAAGAAAAAAAATTACTCTTCTGAGATTTTTTTTCGAGAATAAAAGGACGGCTTCTAAGCTTTCACAGTGCAACGTTATCCTTATGCGCTAGAAATGGAAGCATGCGAGGCAGTGGCTGTAGAAAGAGAAAATGAGAAGAGAAAAATAAAAAAATTTGGAGGACGCTTAAGCTTCGCTTTTAAGAACGGAACGCGATAGCATTCAAAGATCCCTGACTGCTTCTCACGGTTCCCGACGACTGCAGCTTATGCAACCATAATGGTTACTGGCAAACACTGGCGGCGAACGCTATGCACGAAGGCGAGCTTTCTGGTGTAGAAACGCGGTCTATTGCATGGGCCCATCCCGGACATAGTGCACAACCGCGCCAAAGAAATTACATCATTTTTTTTCAGGTTCCCGTGTTTGTCTCGCACTTTAAATATTTCAGTCTGAGAAGATTTAGCATAAATTAAAGGCATGCGCTGTGGGTGTTTTGTTTCATGACATTTGTTTGTGGATTGTCGTTCTCAAAATTCCGAGGAGTAGCTTTGTCAAGAATGTGAGACAAGGTACGAGCAACATTAGTGATAGAATGGTGTGGCAATATAGCCAAGCATATACCGCACTTCATATATGAAGGCGTGGCATATGCATATACCTAAATATATTCGGAGGGCCTGCATGGTTGGGGATGATTTTCTCCGCCACCTGCCGACATCGCACGCCGCTTGCCGACGCCGGATTTTCTGCGACACGGAGCCCTTAACGCTTTCGTGTAAAAAAAGCACGAGCTTGCGCTACGTGTTCTAGGGCTTCTCGGCCACCTTGGCTAAACTATAAGATCATGTTGCGACGAGTGCGGCTGTGTTAAGTCTTCTTCTTTATTAGGCGTGAAATATGCACCATTTGGCCACAGAAACGGCCAACATATTCAAAATCATCACACACACGCAAAAAAAAAGAAAAGAAGGCTATTGATTATTTGGCGTAACGTACTGCATTGATAGAGTGAAGAATGGACCCGATACACTGGTGCAAGTGGAGACAAGGTCTCAAGGCCTTTTGCCTTTGGGCGCATATTAAGTCCCTGTTATTAGAGAACTGTAAGCTTGCCGTACGCATTACCGTACGGATTAAGACACACCTGCAGACTTATGGTAAGTCCATCTGTCCCATGAAGTGCGGTGCGTACAAGACGCGGACTGCTGCGTTACCATTCGGCCAGGTTCGCTTCTCTGCGACAGTGATTCACGTCTAGTATTCGTTATTTCTTTACCGCTGTTTTTCCTTTCATAATACTGTTTATTGTCTGTCATAGCAACGTCAAGCCTCGGGATTCTAGTTTGCTCGCGTTGATTTAGGTGATAGGTCACGTAACGAACGCCAGGTGTGGTTAGAACTCAAAGTGTGTCTCTCATTTGAAAGGTGTGTGGTAATAGCAAGATGACCAGTGATACATTTTATGTTCTTTTTTATCTCTAAGATGTTTGTTGCAGCGAAGAACAGGGTGAATAAAGAATAGTCGAGGCAGAGCAAGATATGTGTAAGTTGTTTTTGCGCTGTGGATAACAGTAGGATATACAAGTGCTTCGTCTGGTGCATTATTGGGCGAAATGTGCACAAGCGTCGTGACGCAGCGAAAATTAGCAGACGTCGTGTATCTTTGACATTGTGTTTTACTGCTGTCGAGCGATCGAAGTTAAAGGTAATCCGTGATTTGAGGGCCACAAGGGGGACATCGTACTTGCTTGTTTTAGTTCTTGAAGCTAAATTTTCCACAATTGTCAGAGACGCGGCACAATTTTTTGCTGTAAACGATATTCAATATTTTCGACCATAGGAAAAAAATCTTGCTGTGTTTTAAGTCTGGCTAGTTATATATAGTGATTGCGCTTCGTGCTATAACCAAAAAAAAAAGAAAACCATATTCACATGCACGATTTTTCTTTTTGTATGCTGGAATTGGTTGACATGAAAATGTACCAAAACCATGATCTCATTGTGAGGCACGCCGTATTGGAAACTTCGGATTAATTTTGATCACTTTAACGAGCAGCTAAATCTAAGTTCACAATCGTTTTTGCATTTCGCTCCATCGAAATGCGGCCTGTGCGACTGACATCTAACCCGTGACCTCGAGCTTAGAATCGCTACGCCACAGCCACTGCGTTACCACGGAAATGTCGAAAACATACTTAGGAAAGTTGGTAAACTTAGTTGAGGTCAACAAGAGCGGGAAAGTTGTTCATTATCTACGTTAGTGACATCACTAAAATCTCAGGTTGTTCAACAATTGTCTCGTATGCGGACGACACAACAGCACTTGTTACGGGAACTACAGAAAGAGAGAGCAGCAAGGAACTAATGCGTTATCAGGTATTGAAAAACGGGCAGAAGTGAACTCTTTGCGTGTAAATTCCAACAGGACAAATGATGTGATGTATATGGCGAAGGGGATAACGCTGAAAGTGCCACTTACCATACGCTTATCAGATGAATGTTTAGAGTTCGTTGACTCTTTTTTAATAGACGGAGCCATTTTTTTTCTAGTAATTTGACTTGGAACGACCGCGTCGAAAATCTGTGTAAGAAAGCATCTTCTGCTGTTGGTATCATTGCACGAATGCGATATTTACAGCGTTCAACTCGTTGGTGTAGCCTCGTCTGGTGCACCACGGGTAATGCAAATTTGTTTAGATTGTATTGGTTTCAAAAACGAGCTATTCAGGCTAATGTGCCTTTATCCTGGCCAACAAAAGATCTGTTATTGAAATTTAATATTCAGCCTGTGTTTGCATGTTATAACTCTAAGCTAATAGGGAGCTATAAATCGTTTCTGAAGTGTAAACTTTCCGTTGGCATAAATGAAAGAAAAAACAGTCCGGTAAACAAGACAAAGGAAAATGGTACGTTTCCACTCCCCGTGCGAATTAGAGCTAAGAATCCTTGACTTATACAGTGCCCTCTCTGGTTAATCTACTCGTCAAAGATTACTTTGACCCTTTATGTAGCACGAACACTGCGAATAAAATTATCTGCCAGAACATTAGTACACCTGAATAAATGTGCATGTGCTATTTGAATAGCACTGTGTGTCTAATATGCAAACATAATGTATATGCCGCATATTGGTCACTTTTGTTAGTATTTCTACTTTTTCAGTGTTTTTATTTACTGCACACTAACATGTGTTCCGTATACATTTATATGTGCTTTTGTAGAGTTATTATTTAATTTATGCTATGCCAAGTGTGCTATTGATATTTTTTGTGTGTTTCTTTTTTGTGATTTTCCTTAGCTGTGAATATTTTTATAAGGTCTATTAGTTTGTTTTAGGAAAGAAGCGGTTTGCTACACATGCTGTTGGCTGTAAAAAGGGGCAGGACCCTTGTCATGCGGCTTCAGCTTTTTGTCCTGTCTACTTTTTTCACTTTGAAAAAGAAATAAAAGTGATTGATAGATTGAATTTATTTCTTTTGTCAAGCATGCTATTGAAAACAAAACAAAACAAAGTAAGTCGTACTTACCCATATTAATTCCAGTCGATCAGCAACGGTACCGCTACGCAAAAGCAAGCCAATTGTTTCGCGAGGAAAGAAAATTCGGAGAAGTAAGCACTTTGTGTTGTGTTTCCTATGGCTGACTGATACGAGGTGCAGAGTTAAAAAAAAAGACATTAAAAGTAGGGCTTGATCTGCTCAGGATTTAACGCTCTTCTCTTAGGCTACGTGTGCACATTTAGTGCGCGTGTGTATTTATTTTTTCTTGCGTTTTAAATATGTCAGGCAATCCTCTTTCGTCGGCCGCATCGATGTAGGATTTTCAGGCCCAAAGCTAAATCCCAGTGTCGCGATTCGATCCGCTCTTCGCGGAAGTGAAATCGGTTGCATCGCATTGTTGCCCGTTGTGCTTTAAGAAACCCTTTGTTGCCACGTGGCATTTCGCTAGCTTCAGCTAGGGCTTTTTTTTTATTTGACGCCACGTGTCGTGCCAGCTGTCGCAATTGTGCTGTTTTGCGTTGCGTATGTTTACTTTCTTTTTCATTCGCATGCCCTCCCCACCAGCCCCCCTCTCGCCTCCCGGGCATACTTTTGAAAGTCCCAGAGAAGGAGAACACAACACTTATTTGTGTGCCGCATGCAGAAATGATGCCGCCTCAACTGTAAGGCTACGTGCAGCGTATGTTTCCTCCTAAACAATTTGGATAGATCTGAGTGCGCTGACGCTTCAATATTTCTCAAGCGCAGCTAAGATGCCCGCTTTGCTAGACATCGACTTCTCAACGTGATCGATCTATATGCTAGATAGAATCACGAGAATGTGACGTAATTTTCTCTTCATTTTTATGGCGATTCTATGCTTGCTTTTTGATGGCGAGAGGGCGAGGCAGGTTTTCTTTCTTTTTTTCCCTGTTTTTTTTTTTGCGTCCACATTTCATCGAATATGATTGGTTGTTGCCCGCAGCTTTTAATACTGCAGAAGAACTCCCGTTCTGATCTTATAATCTCTTGTTGCTATTTGCTGAAGTCAATAAAATTTGTTTGTGTTTGTCATGCTACAAGTTTGTTATTACTTTTTTGGATTTAGGAGACGTTAGTAGTGCCTCGGATACTTGAAGTTCACGCACAGCTGACAGCGAATTCATTAGTCTCAACCAGCCTTGTCTAGCCGACAATCTTTGGTCACTACGTCGAAAGGCAAAGCACGTAAAATCACAACAGTAGGCTGTCAGCACAATCTTTTTTTCTGCTGCACGTGTAATTCTTGCAAGTGTTAAACTGTTATCCGCGGGCCAAATTTCTGGCCATTTACAAAAAGAGCGCGGAGCAGAAGCGGACGAGCCTTAGCTTTCCGCTTAATGATTTCTTGCCTACCCTTTTACTCTTCTTCGATGGTGGGGGTATTTTTCTTTATTAAAGAAATAAGAAAGTTAACCCTACCTTCGTGTACCTGCTCTAATGCTTGTCAAGGTTGCTTCATTGCATTGAAAAAAAGCAATTGTGCAGCAAAGTACTTTTCTCATGTTTAGGCTGGTTTTTGTTCAGTGGTATGTTGTCGCGAGTCCGAGCCTCAACTACGTAGTGGGGATAATGACGACAACGACAATGATGACGATGACGACTTCAGAAAATGTAGCGCATACCTACCGGAAAGCATCGGCCAGAATAAGCCGGCGTAAGCAGCCCATTTTTTGGGTTGAGCGCAAACGTTAAAACAAGACGAGATGCAGACGGGACGGACAAACGTGCTGGCTTTCAACTAAGGTTCATTGCTACGCCGGCTGGACGTTATATAGGCAAACAGCCATTCCTAAAACTGCCTGTATGACAGCGCTGCAGTATAAACCTTTGTTGAAAGTTAGCGTTTCTGTCGGTCCGTTTCGTACCTGGTCTTTTCCTCCCCGCAGCGCTAAATCCAGCTATGTGAATTCATGCCAACTACGACGCTCGCACTGCTGGCGTAAGGAAAGTATATTTAAGGTATATTGAAGTTAAATGTGTGCAACGTTTAGATAATGGGAACAAAATGAATTATGAGCAGTCAGACTGGTACGAGCAGAGTGACATAAAGAGACCGGGAAAACAAATTTAAGATGGCATATCAGCCCTGTAGGTCTACCTTGGCCTCTTATACTTAGCCGCGACTTCATTGCAGCTTTCTCTCAGAGGTCTCCAGCGTTGAGTGGACACGAGAGACCTGACACACACAGACATCCAGTTTGTAGCTTTCAGTGCGCTGTCACTTACACTACGGCAACCCAGGGAACTCAGACTGTGCGGTGGCTACAAGGGCGGTTTGTTTATAGACCATACAGATTCTTATTAAACACATATGAGCGCAACGAAGGTAGCGTTTTCGCAGGCAAGTTCCTTGGCGAGGTGGACATACTTTGCCGCTAATAATAACATGATCTTCTGAAGACTAATTAAAAATGCATTTATAAAAATTTTAATTGGTGCCTTGGGGCAGTGGTCTAAATGGCAAGCTTGAAGTCACTCACATTTTAATGCCCACCCATTTCTTAAAAAATAAAAAAAATCGCGTTTAATTTGACATATTCATCATCGAATTCCAAAGCTCAATGTAGGCAATATCGAGACTGAGCGCGTCCCGCTGCGCGTCAGACGGTAACGCCCCGTAAAGAAGTGCAGGGCGAAGGTGGATTGATAACATGTGGCGGCACATCCTGACCTAACACACAGCCGCACATGCTTGCGAGGCGAAACGTCCCGTATCTGTAACTGCCGCTTCTGACCCAGACGCTCAAACTACCTCGCGCTTATTGTGACGGGGCGTTTACATCTGATCGGATAGCGAGGCCGCCTTTTCTACGCTTTCGGCGCACTCAGTTTCGATATTGTCTGGATTTACCGTGTAAATTCGATGATAAATAACTCTAATTAGGTGCGGCATTTAAGATTAAAAAAAAACGAGGGTGTCTAAAAATGTCACTGCCCTCAAATTCACCATTTAGGCACTGCCTCTAAGCACTAATAAAATGTTATTTAATATTTTTTTCTTAATTAGTATACTGAAGGCCACGCTATTAGCGGCAAAGTATACCCACCTCGCCTAGGAATTCCTCTGCAAGAACGCCACTTACGCTGCGCTTATAGCCTTCTTGTAAAATTTATGTGTGGTCTAAACAAAGAGTAAAGAAAAGAAAGAAAAAGAAAAAAAAATCACCCTGTAGAGTAACCGCTACGGTGGCGAGAATGCTGCTGTGGAAAACTCCTAGCCCTTATCATTACCGTTATTTCCTTGATGTCTTGCCATTAGAACCGCTTGAACAAAAATAATTAAAAAAACATCGCGCTACATGTCATGCTTTGATGTTTAAAGCAGGAGTACAATTAAATACGCATTCTGGCTTTTTGCCTATGTCAGTTAACCAACTATCACACTAACGATACAATTTTAAATTGCTCGTTGTACTCGCCGAAAAAAAAACAAGAAACGCCGATATTGACACAATGACTGAAAGCTTGGCGAGTTGCTTGTAAAAGATTTTGGTCTGGCTTGAATTGCACTGTTTATAGAGGCACACATAAGTAAATGTTACAGAAAAAAAGCCCATAAGGGCGGTGCCAATATAGTTTTAACGGGCAGATAAATATTGCCAGCGAACCCTTCCTTAAATGGAACATCCCAGAGAGTTGAAGACGACGCACCCAACAGTGACCCTACATACAGATGAGAATGAGGAGCGTTATGAACAGTGTTCACAATTTGAATATATAGAAAGAAAGAACCTAAAAGCACAAATGTTAAAAACAAGTTCAATACACAATACTGAAGTACAATCATGCGTGCAGACTACCCAATCCAACGCAATGATTTGAAATTAGATGCGTAGGTTGGTGGAGAAGAATTGTAACGTAGAGACGTCAACCACCCTTGAGCGACCCCCTTTTTTTATTGCCGATTTTGCGTCATTTTTATTTCTAAGGCGTTCTAAAGAATGTTAGAATTCACTCACAGCACGCCACACGTTGCGTAATCAACACACCCTCACGACCTGCAGGCAGGCGACGAATCAATCTCACTCTCTGTCCTGCACTCGACCGATCAAAGCCCCACCAACGGCCGCTTTCAATCACGTTCGCGTTCTGAAAACTCCTGCCTGTTTGTGAGAAAACTCGTTCTCGAAATCATTCATAGGGTACGGGTTGTGCGTGCACGTCACTGGCAGACCCCATTCTCGGCCGTTGACTTCAGCACTTTCTCCCCGTTATTTTGCTTCCTTTCAAGGCGAGAATTCTCTCTTGCCAATGTTTAAAAGTGGGGCGCTTCTGCGCTGGTGGCACCACCGCTGATGAAATTTGCAGTGTCTTGTAGGGTAGCCGCCGCAATATGGCGAATCGATTTCGTCTTGTGCATGCGACAAGATTCTCTCATACTCTACCGCTTTCACGCGTGACGCATGAGTGCCGCGCAGTCTGTGCCTTTGGCGACTAACGTTCTTTCTTTCGAATTGGAATAGAAATGGCGCCGACTCGGTTTTCACCTCTTCTTGGTGGTGCTTTTTTTTTGTCGGTGGTTGGGGGGGGGGGGGGGGGGGGATAGCAGTGAGGTAATGTAACACTTGCGAAGTAATTATATATATATTTTGTTTGTTCCGGAATATATTTCTCCTGGGCCACACGTACGCACAAATTTCTGCATGGTGCAAGTACACCTTGTGCTAGACAAGTTGCCGAAAGTTGTGCTTTGAGCTCAGAAACATACCCGCCGCGCTAGCCCAGTGGCTACGGCGGTGCACTGCTGAGCTCGAGATCGCAGGTTGGATGGCGGCTTTGGCGGCCGCAGGCCGGATTAATGCGATTAGCATCCTTACGATATTTCACGAACTTTTCTGTGTCTATCTGCCTGTCGGTCTATGTCTTTAATTCTTTTCCCGCCAACTTTAGTCACTGGGTAGACCATGGTCTACTGAGCTGCTGTGCTGAGGGAACTGGGTTCGAAGCCAACCGTCGGATCAACTTGGGCCACATGGCATGTGCTGCTTGATATGTGCCGTTCTTGAATGTGCCTCTTTTACGTCAACTAGGGCAGGTGGGTAAGTGCCACTGGATATCTCCAACTGTTCAATTATGAGAAAAGCAATTAAAGATGTCTTCGGTGCAGGGCTGAATCGAACCCGCGTCATACATATTCAGATAGTAGTTTTGTCTGAATATATATGCACACATGCGCCATGCGCGAACTTCGAGGTGGCGGCGCTAGATGACGCGGAGTATTCAGATGGAAGCGCGAGAGAGCAACCCTGCTGCATACACACGTCCTACATGACGCGTACCTGCAACTGTAATACGGTGTGTCGCTACTTTTCTTCAATGCTAATCGAATTAGCGTCGACGATCATCGTGAAGTGGGTTCTGCGAAATTTTTTTTCGTCGGAAAAGACCGAAAGGTGCCGCCGAACTCTCGGTGGCAGCAAGCATCGTTCGCCGACGGTATGCTAAATGGTGACAACATACATCTCTGCAATGTGCTTTTTGGTAGCGCAAGTTCATCAAAGCGCGCCTGAAGTGGTGATTGATGACCAATAGGGTTCAGTTTGTTTCTAGCTCTTTGTTGTTTCATTGTCTTATCCCGTTTGAAGGAGCACAATACATACCTAATTCGAGTAATGACAGAACACTTATTTCGCTATATAATCGCCCATTTCATCACTCTTCGAAAAAGCGGGAATCATATCTTTGATGCTATTGAATCATGCTCGACTTACGTTAGAGACCACCGTCTAGCATCTACTTTGCTTCGGTCATTCGTTAGCTTTACCTAACGAAACCGGCTGCAAGATTTTCCAAACTGTGCCTCGCAGAGACGAGGGGGATATTTTCGCCCAACGTTCGCAGCGCATTCTGGTTTTACTGGAATAGCAGAAACGGGAAGTTTTATTTTCTTGCCTGAGATCCTCATCTACTATGACGACAAGCTGAAACTTCCGGTTACTGATTAAGGGTTTGTTAGGGAGCAAGAGTAAATCTTAAGTGCTCAGGCTCTCGGTGATTTTTATCGGACATTCTCTATAGTTATAGTTTTCTCTGGAATGGCGACAGTAGTTGTCAATTTAGTGTAAGACCACGCTGCTGCACCATCTGAAACCATTAAAGTGGGTCTTTGAAAACGGCGCAAGTCTGTTATATAGATCTGTATGAGCTTCACTTTTCTGTAGCAAGCTTTAGTGAGCCCTTGGACACTCTAGCGGTTTGATTTCATTGCGTTATTTTACATTCGTACTTCAGACGGCGTGTTTTACCATCACATATGGGATTTATTTAGTGTATAAAAGAAATATCACATTAACAGCTTCAGTTTTAGTGATTCCTAGTATAATTAACCACTTTTTAAACTTATAATTTCTGACAGAACCATCTTCGAAAACACGAACCATTTGCAGCACGTCACCGAATTCTATTTTTTATTGCTTGATATCCACTACAGTTTTGCACAGGGATGATTGCTTGCGGCTACGGCAATTTCCCTCCTACATCCATTTTGCTGTTTGGACCAAACGAAAAAAATATATATCCGAAAATATAAAAACAAGTATTCGCTCGGAACACACTTCATGCTTCAACACTTTGGGGGAATCTGTTCCCTACTATCAGAGAAAGCAGCAAGAAAAGTCCGTCTTCCCTTAGTTGGACACTTTCATTTTCTCCTTCAATTACTCACGCTTCATGAAGAGCGCGCCTATACATCAGCGTCAGCGCCTCAGAATCCGTCTTCACGTACGACGATGGGCCATTGAGGCAGAGTAGCTTCACGCGGATGAAAGTTGTGATGAGTTTTTAATGGACTGCGGAGAAATCATTAAATGAGCACGAGACGAACGCGAGCAATTCGCGGGGATCAATCTGAGTGCTGTTTAAGAAGTTGAATACTTGCAAGAAATCGTTATCTCTAGCACGCCATCCCCGTTATGTTTCTCAAGTCAAGGTTATCCTTTATCCACTTCCGCTTTCCTGTCGGCGTCTTCCAGATAACACAGCTAAAAATGTAGTGTATGCAAATAAAAGAGAATACCTGGGATTACCCTAAATGAAAGCGGAACTAATGTTTCGATTATAATACGGAAGCGCGAAGGACAAGAAAAATCAGGGGGTTTGGCAGGATAACTTTAATGTTCGTATTTGTTGATGTTCACCTTGTTCTGTTTTCTGTGTTCATTTTCTTAGGTATATCTTGAATGGTTCGGTTTTTCTCTTGCAAGCAGTCGTGGGCGAGTGTGTTGCTGCGATAAGGTAGTCACAAGTGTTAACAAGAAATTCGGCGTTTTATGATAAGCAGGCCTTTGTAGTATTAGCAGGAAACGATGTAAGTTCAGTGCATACATATTAATTCCTTCTGAATTAATATTCCTTCTTCGGTACTGCCTCGCTCGTCATACATTGAGACATCATACATCGAGAATGATTACAGCATTTGCCATAACATGCTGATTTTAAAATTGACTACCAGTTGCCGAAATCAGTTAACAACAAAAAAAATCAATAGTAGAACTTTCGAGTACCGAAGCTGTAACTACAACGGGTTATGAGCGTTGTGGATGGTTACGAACAAATCTTGACCACCCGGAATTGGTTAACGTGGTCATAAACCTGAGAACGTGAGAGAGAGAGAGAGAGAGAGAGACAAAACTTTATTTTGATGACGCACGGAGAAGCGTCGATCTCCGTGGTGGGTGGAGCCTTCAGTCCAGGGCCCCAGCGGCGGTGGCAGCACTTTCGGCTCTGGCGATAAGCTTTCGCTGATCCTCCAGTGCCGAGCTGGTCAGCACCATCTCCCACTGCTCGTGCGTTGCGTTTCGATTTGGGGAGTTATTGGGGATATTTTGGCATGCCCATGTGGTGTGGTAGAGGGTAGCTCGCTCTGTACAGAAAGGACAAAGGGGCTGATAAAGGGTGGGGTACATAGCGTGAAGGAGCGTGAGGTGAGGATAGGTGTTGGTCTGGAGTTGCCTCCAGGTCGTGGCTTCAGCTCTGGTGAGGGATGGGTGGGGTGGCGGCATCGTTCTTCTCGAAAGGCGGTAGTGCTGCAGTATATCGTAGTAAGTTTGTAGTGTGTCTGGACTTGGGTCTTCTGGCGTCTCTTGCAGTGCCCGGTTGCAGTGACCTCGGGCTATCGTGTGTGCACGATGGTTTCCGCTGACGCCTTCATGTCCCGGTGTCCAAATTATCGTGGTGCGGGGTATTTCGTTGAGGCGATGTAGAATATCGCATGCGATTTTATGTAGATGCCCGTTCGCGTAGGCTCGACATGCTGATTGGCAGTCTGTAAGAATATATAGTTCTTCGTTTTGTCTCGATGCCGAGATGGCGAGGGCAATAGCGGCCTCTTCGGCTGCGGCGACGTTCTGCGTACGAACGGAGGCGGATACCAGTTCTTGCTGTCTGTGTCCAGCCACGCTGATTACCATGCCCTCTCCATTCGGGTACATGGCCGCATCTGTCCAGCGAGCAGTGGAGAGAGTGCCGTATCTCCTTTCTATTGTTATCGCTCGTGCTTTTCTCCTGCCCAAGTGATATTCCGGGTGCATGTTACGCGGAACAGGCGCCACCATTATTTGCTCGTGTAGGGACTTGCGGAGTACTTCTTGATTGTTGGTTGTCACCACAGGGTATTGCAACCTTCGAAGTGTTGCTCTGCCTGTTCTAGTGAGGTTGAGGCGCGTGATTTGCGCATGTCGGTGTGCTTCAATTAGTTCTTCTAATGTGTTGTGGATGCCCAGGGATAGAAGTTTCGTTGTTCCGGTTCCTGGAGGAAGGCCGAGGGCTTGTTTGTACGCTTTCCGCAGTAACACATTTATTTGGGCTTTTTCTGTTGATGTTAAGTTCAAATAAGGTGTCGCGTACGTGACTCTACTGACGATAAGGGCCTGAGTCAAGCGTAATAAGTCTTCTTCCTTCATGCCATGTCTGCGACTGGCAACTCTATTAATCATGCGAGCTAACGTGATCATTTTGAATAACATCGGAAGGCTGTCGCTGCTGCCACGTAACGAACCTGCGACCACGCGCTCTGCTGCAGAATGCTATAACCATTGCGCCACATCGAGAGGCATAACGCAACTGAAAGGACTTACCTGTTCATTTCTAAGGTCCGATATATTTATATGTCAACCATACGTATGTGTGGGCAGCGCAAAGATGTGACACAAGAGCTACACGACAACGCGCTGTCGTCCTGTCAGTGTTGAGTACCATCCTGAAGTAAGCCGCCGTGGTGGCTTAGTGCGGCTACTGCGTTGCTCTACTAAGCACTAGGTCGCGGGACGAAATCCCGGCCGCCGCATTTCGATGGAGGTGCAGTGCAAGAACGCCTGTGTACCGTGCATTCGAGGCACGTCAAATAACCCCAGGTGGTCAAAGTTTATCCGGAGTCCCCCTCTACGGCGTCCCTCATAATCAGATAGTGGTTTTGGTGCGTAAAATAAAAGATTTTCTTTAAACTTTAATCGCGCCCCGTAGCTTCACACAGGGGTGCAGACCTATTTTCCGGACAGAATTTCGTGGCGCAGCTTTTTTCAAGAGGTAGTTTTACCTTAGGAGCCCGTACCTAAATGCATGGGGAATCGCCTTCCTTGGTGTCCGCTGGGTATGCCTGGAAGCTGGGCAAGAAACTCATCTGCACACAAGAAAACGTAGTCACGCATTTCTGTGCACTAAAGGTGAAGTTTTTTTGTGTAAGTGCATTACGCAAAGTTCGCAACGCAATTACTGTCGCTATGCGACGGTAATAAGGATTGTCAGTCCCACTTATGATAAGCGGATTTGGGCTTCTTCTTTCACCGAGTCGCTTGTAGATTTTTGCAGTCGCTTGTCGAGTTTTTTGGGGCTCATTCGCGTTTTACCGGCACATGTTATTTTAGTGCCCGTCACGCGCGTTTGTCGTTAAATATACGCGATAGCAGCAGGAGTCACTAAGTAGGAAGCTGTCCCTATTGATTAATCAATCGTTTGACGCCTTGCCAGCAATCGTGGTCGTCGTAGTGTGTTGTCAGTGTTCTTCGTGCAAAATGGCTCCGAAGTGGTCGTATTGTAAAGCTTGGGAAAAGGAAGCGCAGCTCCAGGACTGGTTACGCCGAGTCACCAGCTCTGCAACTCGAAAAACATGTATGGTTTCGCAGAAGTGGGCGGCGAGGATTTTCCTGATGAGTCGGACACATTCGACGATCACTGAGTGTAGTAACTGTCGCTGAGCCGTGAATTCAAACGTATACGTTGGGGAAATCAACAAGCAACGTTATTCATGTACTGGCAAACGTGCAATGAACAGGGTGCAGACTATATACCCTGGAGACTATTTTAAAAAAGTAAATGAGTGCTTTCGTTCATTCTTGCACATATTTTCGTTGCACAAAATAGTTACAGTTATTTGTTTACTTTCGCTCAGAATTTGTGAGATTTTTTCATACTATAATTAAACTATTTTCAAGAATGAGAAGATTTGTTCAACTTCCGCTTCTTTTGGGCTTCTTCGCAAAAGCTGCGCCGCTTTTTCGGGCTTCTTTTGGGATGATTATTAGCTTGTTTGCTCGGCGGCATCTGGCAATTCCGACGGTAATTGTTTATTTTCTTTGTTTGCTTGGCTTTTAATTTTTTATCCACCCAAGGGGACATCAAGTCGCAGAGACACGTTTCCAGTGCGTTCCAATACCGAGGCTCAAAGCTGTCTTCGTATCCGTCGTCGTAAAGAGGTTTGAATGCTGACAAGAATTAGAACGCTCCGCATTGGTTGCTGTCTTTAGCAAGCTCATAGCTTCGCTTGCGGACTGACATGGATATAACCGTGACTACCTCGCGTCCCTTACTAATGACTAGTTGCAGTAATAACGCGCGCCACTGTTTTTTCCCGGTTAGAGATGGTTTGAAAGAGCAGTACTCATTAGCTTTTCCAGTACGTGAGTGTCTGAACAAGCTACATTTGACGCCCAGTTTTAAGGCTTTTTTTAATTGGTTGTTTCACAAAAAAAAATGAAAGTAACTATGACGGCCTGTGTCGCATCGCAGCTGGGTGTGCGGGTGTCTGTCTGTACGGTTATGTGCCCGTGTGCGTTGGTCTTAATGAAGGCACGTGCTTCTCCAGCGCCATTAATCGGCCGGAGATAATGACGCGAAGAATAATAGTGAGACAGGGACATGAAAATGAAATTCATCATCATCATCATCAGCCTATATTTATGTCCACTGCAGGACGAAGGCCTCTCCCTGCGATCTCCAATTACCCCTGTCTTGCGCTAGCGTATTCCAACTTGCGCCTGCGAATTTCCTAACCTCATCATCCCACCTGATTTTCTGCCGTCCTCGACTGCGCTTCCCTTCTCTTGGTATCCATTCTGTAACCCTAATGGTCCACCGGTTATCCATCCTACGCATTACATGGCCTGCCCAGCTCCATTTCTTCCGCTTAATGTCAACTAGAATATCGTCTACCCCCGTTTGTTCTCTGATCCACACCGCTCTCTTCCTGTCTCTTAACGTTACTCCTAAGATTTTTCGTTCCATTGCTCTTTGTGCGGTCCTTAACTTGTTCTTGAGCTTCTTTGTTAACCTCCAAGTTTCTGCCCCGTATGTTAGCACCGGTAGAATGCAATGATTGTACACTTTTCTTTTCAACGACAGTGGTAAGCTCCCAGTCAGGATTTGGCAATGCCTGCCGTATGCACTCCAACCTAATTTTATTCTTCTGTAAATTTCTTTCTCATGATCAGGGTCCCCTGTGAGTAATTGACCTAGATAAACATATTCCTTTACAGATTCTAGAGGCTGACTGGCGATCCTGAATTCTTGTTCGCTTGCCAGGCTATTGAACATTATCTTTGTCTTCTGCATATTGATCTTCAACCCAATTCTTGCACTTTCTCGATGAAGGTCCTCAATCATTTGTTGTAATTCCTCTCCATTGTTGCTCAATAGCACAATGTCATCTGCAAACCGAAGGTTGTTGAGATATTCGCCATCGATCCTCACTCCTAATTCTTCCCAGTCTAAGAGCTTGAATACTTCTTCTAAGCATGCAGTGAATAGCATTGGAGAGATTGTGTCTCCTTGCCTGACCCCTTTCTTGATAGGTATCTTTCTACTTTTCTTGTGGAGAACCAAGGTAGCTGTGGAATCCTTGTAGATATTTGCCAAGATATTCACGTATGCCTCCTCCACTCCTTGATTACGCAATGCCTCTATGACTGCTGATATCTCTACTTGAAAATGAAATTATAGAATCGATAAGAAATAGGATAAATGCAGAGAGAGGAACAATTAGTAAGGCGAGAGACATTTTATAGAGACAAGCTTTAATCTATTCTAGAGTGTAGAAAACGGAAAAATAAAGAGAACCTGACAGAAAAGGGCTATCTTAATGAGCATCAACAGCTTAAGGAGCATGCCCGGTATCGGGCTTTGTTATGAACTGTTGCGTGTCCTCGCTATGTACTTTGATCGGTTTCTGTTTTGGGTGTTTCGTTGAGAATAAGGTGACGACCGATGCGTACCGAGACTGTGATTAGCGAGACGTCGAGAGCGGCATTACCCGATAGTCTGCGTTGCGTCGGTCGCCTTCCGAGAAGCCATGCTGCTGCATTGCCGCACAGCCCATTCACTTACTCCGAAATAGAATACGTTGCTGGGCGAGCTGGTTAAACATTGTTCAGAAAGGGATCTGAGAAAGGGACGAGCGCTTGTTGTCGTCGTATTCTTTCTTCTTGTGTGTGTGCGTGTGTTTTTTTAAGCATATCTCTTTCGGGACCATATTTATTTCCCACCCTCCAAATCGTGCCAACCAGTCGGAGACAACCCGTCGACGCTCAAGGTCAGCGCTAATTGATGGAAACGAATCAACGCCGAATTAGCATGCGTCCCGCCTTGCAATTAAGGTGGCTGCTTGATGTCTGTACAGGGCTTTGCTTTATTTGATGCTTTGGCCGACTTGCTCTTGCTTCTGCGCTGCTGGACACGCTGTATACCAACGTATCGCGTCTTAAGGCTGAGCTAATCTAACAGTATACTGTTGTAATGCTAAGTTCTGGGTTTTCGCGTGCCGACACCGCAATCTGATTGTGAGACTCGATCTGAGTAGGGGACTCAGGATTAATTTTTACCCCCTGGGGTTCTTTAATGAGCCCCCAACGCACTGTACACGAGGATTCTTGCACACAGCTCTCATCGAAATGGGGCCGCCGAGACGGGGATTGAACCCGCGACCTCACGCTGAGTAGCGCAACGCCATTTCCACTCAGGTGTATGCCGCAACGGGTTCTATTCCAATGCTATTTCTTTTCCTGCTTCGTTAGTGGCCCGAGCGGTGCTCCGCCCACGTTATCGTCGGAATCTGCCGGTTGCGAACGGTGAATTAAGAAACGAAACGAATCTGTCTGAAGGAATGCGTGCATTATACCAGCCCTGACCTTTAACATGGCTTCAGCTCCGCTGGTGCATTCTATCCTACTAAGAGCAATTGGCTCCGATACAATAGCGCTTCCATCGCTATGCTTCTTTTTGGGTCATTGCCTCACGCGAAATCCCAGGAGAGCAACTTCTCATCGCAGTGTCTTCACTTCTCCAGGGAGGACTTCCCTTGAGTCCACCTTTGCGCCATGTAAAATAAGGGCTCTGTTTTTTTTCTCCCGCCGTATCTCCTACGTAGCCCTCATACAGGCATCTGCTTCACCGTCGCTGCCCTTACGTCGGTGACTGCTTAATCTTAATTACCACTCGCCGGCTCGATGCACGTGCTGTTGCGATAAGCGCGGCGTATTCAGCTCGCACGCATGCGCGGATGGTCGAGCACTCCGGTCAGCCATCGCTGACCAACAACTCGGTGTCCTCCATAGCACACGAAATGCTGCAGATAAGGCTTAGTGCCTGCATCAAATATTGATCTTAACTCGCGCGCTCAGAACTTCGTAAAAGGTGCCTGCAGGTGAACGTCGGCACATAATTTGGGAACGTGGCCCTCCGAAACTTGCGAACGTGGGCAGCACTCTCTCTCGTATAATTACCCTGCAATACGACCTTTTTTGATGGCTTTCGAAGGAGCGTTCTCCACTCTTTACACGCTTTTTAAACCTTTCGCACACTTTCGCTGCTTCGCCTCTGAGCACACTCACAGTAATAGCTAGCCGTGACGAATAAGCGGGCCCGCATGTATTCTTATGCGTAATAGCTCTTTATGACCTTATGGTGACCTTGTGATGACGCTGTCGTCAATCTGCATGAATCCTGTGACACCTGTGCATCCGCTGCGCCGTCGACATTGGCGCATGGGGGTCGGTCTTTTCCTGCAATTTGGAGATAGGGAGTACTACTGCCAGCAACAGCAATAACATCATTTCGAATTGGGGAAGGCTATTGTATAAATATTTTGTATATGGCTTTCGTATCCTTTCGATCTGGAAAGACTGGTTTCGACTTATATTTTACCGATTCATTGGCTGGTGGCAGGAGATTTTTATTGGCAGTAAAGTGGTCCATTATGAAAGCGTCGGCCCTTTTATGTCTCTGGTTCTCGCGGGTGCACTGTATGCTTCGTCTGAAAACACGGCTCTATTTATACCACACTGGGTGCGCTCGAAACGAGGTCTTTGTAGGCGAAACGTGAAATGTGTAAAGGAGGCAGGCATAATAAACACTTCCCTTTATTGCTGAACAAAGCAAGGAGCCCAGAGCACGCTATATGGGATAAATAAACTTTCTCGCTTTGTGAAGCCGCTTTTAAAAGGGCATACCTCCACATTCGTGATACCTCTTCTTGTCGCCTCACATCGTAAGCTTTTCCAGTACATTACTCGCGCCGGGTGGAATTCATTTTTCATTGTGGTCATAAGGATCGTTTTTCTGGGAGCACGTAGGTTGAGAACACTTAAATTTATAAAATAGCGCCTCCCCACTTTGGAATCGCCTTTGGCGCGTTAATATTTCGCAAAGCGGGAAACGCTCTGGTTAGAGAAGCCGACGAAGAGAGAAAAATAAAATTAAAAAAATGGAAGGAAGAGATATGACGTGACCGCTTAAGTTTGCTGTTTGCAAGTACGTGCCAGAAAGCGATAAAAATTCCAGTATTATGAAGTCCATAGTAAACATAAAGTGTGTGCGGCCAGTTGGCTTGCCCCTTACATGATCGGTAGCTTACTCAGACGCAAAGTTGGAGGCGTTTCACGGCTTTCATGGGCTGTACTAAGGATGAAAATAAAGGCTAATATCTCAGTGACCGGTGACGAATAAATCATGATAAAGCAGAGCAACCTGAAGCTACGAAAAGTAAAGCTTCATTTTGGTGATGCCCTTTTTTTTTTTTTGCTTGGCGTGCCTTGTTGTAACAAAAAAAAAAAACAACAACAACAACAAAAAGACAAGAAAATGGTGCAGCACATAATGTATACTTGCTGAAACGAAAACACTGAAAACGCGTTTAGGAATAAATAATGAGACAGCAGGCCGACCTGATGGTTTGGAAAAAAAAATAAAGCTTAACTTTTGGTAATGCGCAGAAGTACTGTTGTAACATTTTTTGCTTATGGCTGTTTAGCTTCGTGCTTACTTCTGGCTTTGACTGTGCTCCTCTTCGCATTTACCCCTCTGGTGTTTCAAATGTTGCCTAAGCGACCCCTTTAACGAAGGAGCCTGCATCTCCATAGCAGCCACACTCAGGTAGTCTCGTTAGTGCGGCCAGACCAGACGAGGATTAGTTCTGCAGTTTGTGCACCACGGAAACGAGCCGGCGTCGATGGCCGCTCACTTTCATCCAAACCTGTCTGGGCAGCGAAGCCTCGCGGCAGCCTTCGCAAACCTAGCCAGGTTACTCAAATGGTGTTCAGGCAACATCACATGCGCCCTTTCAGAACCAGACGAGAGACGGCTGCAAAAGCAAGCAAACGCTAGAGTTAATGTGTAACATACCTTTGGTAGCACATGCAGTAACTCTAGCAAACGACACCGCGCTTCATTTAGCGGTATAAGGAAAGCAGTGTGGCAGTTGACAGTATTTTCTCGCTTCGAGCTTCGCCCACCCTGTTTGCGTAAGGAAACAGCGCTGCCTCATTAAAGAGGTAATTACTGGAATTACCCCGAGCCGGATTTCAGAGAATCTGATTTCTTCTTCCTAATTGAGGCGTTAGTCAGTGCCAAAACTGACCTGATGCTGCCCAGATACTGTTGATGCATGAAGACTTTCGCCAGTGTTGCATTTGAAAAGACAAAGAAAAAAAAATCTGGGAAACTTGTAACACATATGATTCCTAAATCCACGCGAGGAATCGTTCTGGAAATCTCGAAGAGGAAATATTGCTGTTGCTTTCAGGTTTTTCGGTGAACTTAGTTTTAAGCCTGCGTCGAAGGTGCGTGCGCACCTTCGATTCCCGGCTTCATCAATTCTTCCCTTCAGCATTTCAACCTTACAACCCTTAGGCCACTTTATGTGCAGGTTCAGTTATGGCCACATACATACAGGTTAGGCACATACAGGTTCAGTTATGGCAGACGTACCTTCCCTTATTTTTTCCTTTTATCCCCGCGTCACGTTGTTATATCTGCTTGGAAGTGGCACAGAAATTATTTTCTCCAACACGTAGGATTTACTTTATGAAGAAAAGAAATTTAACTAACTAGCTAACTAACTAAACGAGATAAACAAATGAACGTCATCATATGTTTCCACGAGTCTAGAGCGAAAGTTCGCTGATTGTTAGGGTCTTTCGAGAACATGAGCGAGCCCACTGCATCGAGGTAAAGTCTCATCGATGCCAGGATAGAGCGAGTATCAAGGAAAGAAAGACAAAGCAAGGACGCACAAAGCCGAGGGAACAACCTCTCAGAGTGGCGGCACCGCCAGGAGTGCACGGTTGCGCAAGCACGACGTATCACGCCAAGTGCAGGCTCAGGCACGCGCCCCCCACGCAAGGAGGGGGCAACAACAGCTCGATTAAAATTGCTTCTTCATTATACGAACGCCGAGGGGGTGAGGCGCTGCGGTTCAAGATATCGGCGGGTAAACACAGACGCCTTGCAAGAATTGCATGCATAATATCGCGCTGCGGCACGCGATGAGGTCGTTGTACTGCGACGCGTGGGCATATTCGCGGAGGAAAAGGAAAACGCCATTGGTCTGTTTTTTGTTTTCTGTCAGCAGATGCTCAGGACCTGGAGACGCCCGTCAGGCGCGAACTCTTGCCCTCGACCTGTAACTTTTCTTTTGATGTCTGAATGCTCGTACACACTCTGAAAAGTGTCATATGATTGCACGTTTGCCTGCGTTTGCGCGACCGGTTGTATTTTGGTTCGAAATGGCGACAACCGCTCGGTGAATACCGCATTAATGTAGCGCTTATGCGGCAACCGCCACGGGTCGAAGTTCCACGAAAAATGTTTAGTTTTTTTTTTCATGCCCACGGGGGGAGTATTAGGGTTAGTAACCCCTGCAAGCCGGTGGTTACTGGCCATTTGAAGGTCGCGCTTCCTCTGGTGCTTATCACACCGACCGTGTCGTCAACAGCAAAATGCTGTCGCGACTCGGGCGCTTTTATTATTGAAGTCACCGGCGTTTTTGTTGCATGCTCCAGTATCCCACGCTGATTTCCACCGTCAACATGCAATGTCTCAGTAACATCAACAGCACTCACAGTGCCCTCTCTATACTTCGCTTACGTGAAACGTGGGCTCGCTTTGATTATGTTAGGGTAGTTATGTCGAGGCTATTCGCAAACCCGCCGGTCTATCTTTAGAACTCTGCTGGCAGCACTCGCAGCGCCGTTCTGCCAAAGTTGATGGTACATAACTGAAAGGCTGTGAAGGATCTTATAACTGGCTATCGCGAGAAGAAATAGTAATAAATGAAAAAGCGCACTGATGCTAGCACGACAGTCAGTCGCGGACTATACCTAGCCACGAGCGAAGGAAGGTACGCGGGTGGCGAAATGGGCTTGTTGGTTAGTCATCGTGGAATGGTATCTGGCATAGCGCAGCAGAACACGGACACAAGAAGAAATGATAGACGGACGCAAGCGCTTGTGTCCATCTGTCGTTTGTTCTTGTGCCTATGTTTTGCTGCGCTATACCAGATACCATTCCATTAAGAAAGGTAACACCGGTCAATTTTTTTTCGACATACAGCAAGAAATACGTCGAAATATGCCAAGACCAGGACGAATTTTTCTTCAACAGCGAGGCGTTCGTTCTGAGAAACCCGTATGAGTTTCCTTTTTAGCTTCGGGCTATGTTCGGGTGGATGACAGTTTTCCCCTTTCAGATAGGCAATACGTTGACACACATACGTCAACGCGTCACCAAATAATAAGGCCGTGTTTTCAGCGCTAATGTCAGAAATGACACTGTCTCTGCGCTTGCAACTTGTGTTATAGTGTAATTAGTGTTCGTTTATTATTATTTTGGTAGCTGGTATTTTCATATTGTCTTCTACTCCTTTTATTTCCTGACAAATGTTTTGGACTTTGAGATAACTGGCCCTCTAAGAGGCCTGTCTTCTCATTTTTCTTCACCTAATAGAAACAAAAGTACGTCACGCATCGCGAAACTTCGAAAGTAGCACGAAGTGCCCTAGATACAAGTGTGTATAAATACGGTGAGATTAGAAGTCCCAGCCCAGCACGGATTACAAGAGCTGAAGGCCGGACAAAGGGACTTCAAGAGCAAGATGGTCCGCCTCTCAATAATACTTCGCTTTTAACACAGTAAGAACGACGAAGGCTGGTATTTATTTTTGACGAACAGCAGCTTCCACCCGATTAAGGGGGCTTATCCCCGATTTAAATGCACAAGAAAATTCCGCAAGGACAGTTTCTTTCTGCCGGTATTAGAACGAAGATTGCTACATAATTATAATCTAGGGAACTCCCTGCTTTCCCGCGTCCGTACGTCACGTCATTTGTACAGGGCTTAACAAATTTCGTTAATTCTTTTTTTTTTACATTTACGCCAGTATTGTCGCGATTCGCACGCCCCGAAAAAATATATTTCCTGTTTTCACGCATGCTTTTGAGATTTTTATCTGATAGGCCGTCGTTCTTTACTAACGACAGGGTTTAGAGAGAGCGGGAGCGGTAAAGCCGGATAACATTTCGCATGCCAGATTAATCCTGCGCGCTTCTTCTTAGAAATGACTCTTTGAGGCCATATAATATTGAGTGTGGCGTATCGCTCTAGAAAATGGCAACATGAAAGGAGCTGATGTGATGGAAAGCAAAACAGGAGAGACTTAGCGAAATTTGGAAACCGAATGTGGAGGCAATCTATATAACGCAAGGGATAATTGTCGTTTTAATAGTTGCGTCGTTGAGGGAATAAGGGCGGAAGGAAACGATTAGGACAGGACAGACGCTGCTGGCGTGTTTGGCGTGCTTATTTTGCATCCACATGATTTATTTTTAGATGTAGGAAAATGGGAAGATAGGGTACGTGATAGAGCCGGCTATCCCAAAATACTAATTTAGTTACACAAGCAGCAATAATAATAAAAAAATGAATAGCAAGAAGAAAAATTGGAGGCCGCTTAAAGGGCCCCTAAACCACCCAGAGGTCGAAATTTAGTTGTGGTGTTGCAGTTCTGCACGAGTCTACAACGAACACGCAGCCGCGAGCTGAGTTACACGCATTTGTTGATGGAAACACGGCCCTCGCTCGTTTCGCAGGGCAGGGCGCCAAGAGAGCGTAATTATCATCGATAATTACGCCCAGGTAGCGGTAGTGTTGCACGGTGGGTAACCATGCAGCACTGTCATGGCGGGACGAATTGTACGCGAAGGGGACATATGGCAGAGCGACATCCCAGTCCTGAAGGCCGGGAGAAACGTACATAGTAGCATGTCGGTCAGCGTTCTGTTCCGTCGCTATGTGAGGCCGTTAGTCTGCGGATGGTAAGCTGTGGCTACTTGATGCGCAGTAGAGCGTAGGCGGAGGATATCATCAATGGCCTTTGACAAGAAGTAATGTCCGCGATCCGTGAGGAGCTGACGTGGAGCACTGTGGTGTAGGATGACGTTGTGGAGGAGAAAATCCGCGGTGTCAGGGGCACAACTTGTAAGCGGAGCTCCCGTAATGGCGAAGCGCGTGGCGTTATCGGTTGCAACCCCAACCCATATGTTTCCCTTAGTTGACAAAGGGAAAGGGCCGAGTAGGTCGAGTCCCATGCGAAAGAAAGGCTCAGTGGGAATATCGATGGGTTGTAAAAGCTCAGCTGGAGCCATGGGGGAGGGCTTTCGGTGCTGGCACAGGTCGCAAGCAGTAACATACCGGCGCACATAGCGGTAGAGATGGGGCCATAAGAAACGGCGTTGGACGCGCGGTCAAAGGCGCGAGTAACACCGAGATGCCCAGCGATGGGCGCGTCGTGTAGTTGTTGAAGCACGGTGCATTGAATGTGCCCCGATACGGCCAGCAGTAGGTCAGCACCATCAGGACGCAAGTTGCGTTTGTACAGGACTCGGTCGGAAATACAGAAGAGGCGAAGGAAATGATCAGGAGTCGGCGAGCTTAACCTATCTATGATGGTTCTCAGAACGGGATCATGGCGCTGTTCATCGCCAATGTTGAGGAAGCCTGAGGTGGACATAACGCTGGTGTCGGATTCGACGTCTGTGGCTTCCGGAGGGTCCACAGGGTTGCGGGACAAGCAGTTGGCGTCCTGATGTAAACGTCCGGTTTTGTACACTGCAGAGAAAGTGTATTCTAGCAAGCGTAATGCCAAATGCCCAAGACGCCCTGTAGGGTCTTTCAACGAGGAGAGCCAGCAAAGCGCTCGATGGTCTGTATAATTAATCGAAAATAGCGACCAAATAGGTATATATGGGCGAAACTTTGCTATCGCCTAAACCAGCGCTAGTCACTCTCGTTCATTGATAGCATAGTTGCGCTCGGCCGTGGACAGAAGACGGCTTGCGTAAGCGATAACGCACTCTTGACCACGCTGAATCTGGGCAAGAACAGCGCTAATACCGTGACCACTAGCACCTGTACGGATTTCAATGGGTGCTGAAGGGTCAAAATGAGTTAGAATTGGAGAGCTCGTGAAGAGTTTGATGAGTGCTGTGAGGGCTTCAGCCTGCCGTAGTCCCCACGCGAAAGCGACGTCGTTCTTCAAAAGCTCGGTGAGAGGGCGAGCAACGTCATCAAAATTTGGAACAAAGCGACGAAAGTACCAGCATAAGCCAATGAAGCTGCGAACTGCCTTAACTGAGCATGGCACAGGAAAGCCTTGCATGGCTCGAACTTTGGTCGGGTCCGGTTGAATTCCATTGGCGTTGACAAGGTGCCCGAGAACGGTTATTTCACGATGACCGAAGTGACACTTCAACGAGTTGAGCTGCAGTTTCGCAGCCCAAAACACAGCAAGGAAAGTCGCGAAACGCTCAAGGTGGATTTAAAATGTTGGTGCAAAAACGATTACGTCATCGAGATAACATAGACAGATTGCCACTTCAAGCCTCGGAGAAGAGTGTCGATCCTTCTCTCGAACGTTGCTGGGGCATTGCAAAGGGCATGACTCTGAATTGAAAAAGTCCATCAGGCGTAATAAAGGCTGTCTTCTCGTGTTCGTTCTCATCAACATCAATCTGCCAGTTGCCCGAGCGCAGGTCAATCGATGAAAAATAGTTCGACTCGTGTAGGCCATCAAGTACATCATCGATACGAGACAATGGATACACGTCCGTTTTTATGATCTTGTCGAGATGACGATAATCAACACAAACCCTCCAGGTGTTGTCTTTTTTCTTGACAAGGACAACTGGCGAGGCCCACGGGCTAGCGGAAGGCTCGATGGTGTTTTTCTTCAGCATCTTCGCGACTTCGCTTTGAATGATGCTGCGCTGTGTAGCAGATACATGGTAGGGGCGGCGATGGACGGGACTTGCGTCTCCGTGTGAATCCGATGGGTGACGACGGCTGTCTGGCCGAACGGGTGGTCATCGAAATAAAAAATACCGCTGTAACTGAACAGTATGCGCCTAAGGTGTTCAGTTTGAGCTGGAGAGAGGTCAGTAGCGATCATCTTTATCGACGTCGTGGTAGGGGGACGAAGCCGAACCGGAGCATGCGACGATAGGGCTAACAGAGGCAGAAATAGCGGGCGCGAGCGGAGATATCTGGCACTCGTGCAGAGGTGCCAGACGGACCACTGTCATGTTAGCGGGAAGAACATGTGCAACATATCCAAAGTTGAGAAGGGAAAGACAAGTAGAATTATCCACAAAGGTGACAGCGGTACTTGGGAGCGCCACACAACGCTGCAGAATAACGCCGACAAGCGGAGAGACGATGTAGTCGCCATCGGGAACATGTGGTCGAGCGTTAAAAAGTACAGTAGTAGCGGCTTGAGGCAGCAACCGGGCGAATTCGGCTGCACACAGGGACGGAGGATGTGCATCAGAAACAAAGTTGCTCTCAGAAGGAAGGTCCAACTGCACGACACCGGTAGCGCAGTCTATTAGGGCAGAATGGGTCGAAAGAAAGTCCAGCCCCAAAATCAGGTCATGCGGACAGCGCTCTAACACAATAAATAAGACGGTGGTCGGATGGCCGGCAATCGTTACTCGTGCTGTACCCATGCCGACAACCGGTGGCGTACTGCCGTCGGCAACGCGTACTGTGCACGGTACGGAACGCGTGATGACCTTTCTGAGTCTTTTACGAAGTGCGGCACTCATTACAGACATCTGCGCACCGGTGTCGACGAGGGACTTGACCGGGGCTCCATCCACCTCAACGTCTAATATACTTCCACAGGTCGGCACTGTTATCAGAGGATTTCCAGGCTGGGTCGTTGATGCAGCATCACCTCCGGGAGCTGCAGCGACTAGTTTTCCTGTGTCATGAACGCAGGGGAAGAAGAGCGGCGGGCCTGCGACGAACAGACCGACGACTTAGAGGCGATGGTGACCGGCTGGTAAGGAAGGTCAGCGGTACTTTGTCAGTATTCGTAACCGGAGGACGCACAGAGACACGGCGAGAACCTTGATCTGGACTGTTGGACGGGATGCTCCACCTAGGGGGCAATGACGAGCGATATTTCCAACACGCGAGCGATATGTCCAACACGCGAGGTGGGAACGCTGAAAACTGGGACGCAGTGGTTGGGTGAGGCCTGTCCTGACTGACAGTGGCATCCCGAATGGGGCAGAGAGACAAGAGGCCAAAATGTGCCATCTCTTGTCTGACAACGGCCTGTATAAGCGAGGCAGAACACGTGTTATCTTGGAAATGCTGACGAGGAACGGCTGGATATATGGCTTCGAGCTCGCGACGAATTAACCACGTCAACTTTTATTATCCAGAAAGATGAGGTCCACGTGGCTGGTCCTCACACGAAGACGTCGAAGCTGCGTAACGCGGCGGCTCTTCATCAGTTCGAAATTGCGGAAATCTCTGATGATGCGTCCACCGAGTCACAGTTATTGCAGGTAAGCTGGTTGAATGCGTCATCTGCTATGCCCTTCAGGATGTGTCCAATCTTTTCCGTCTCCTTCATGTCTTTGTCAACTTTGCGGCAAAGCGTGAGGACATCTTGAATATACGCCACGCAAGATTCTGTCGACGTTTGAGCACGGGTCGATAGCTCCTTCTTCGCTGCCAGCTGACGGCCAAAGGGATTTCCAAAGAGGTCTAGAAGCTTCTCCTTGCATATGTCTCAGCTCGTTATGTCGTGTTCGTCGGTCTCGTACCATGCTTGCGCTGTGTCTCGGAGGTAGAGAATCACATTCGCTAGCACTAGCGTTGCGTCCTACCGATTATTTTCGCTTACACGCTCATACCAGAAAATCCCGTCTTCCCCGTCCGTACCATTGATGCCATTGAAGGTCGCTGGTTCTCGCGGGTGGGACAACACGACGGAGGTCAATCTGCGGTACCTGAGGTGGGTGGTAGCTCATTGTGGCGCCTTATCCGTCGGTCATCGTGTCAGGGCTCACGCGGTGACCACTTCGGAGCTCCGTGTTGGTACCCCTGCACCTCCACCAAAATGTTGCGAGGCGGAATCAAGCACAAATGTCGTTTGTGCAAGGCGAATGCTGAATGCACCAGTTGACACTACAACATGGCGGTGGAAGCGCCAGCAGCAGCAACACTTCTTCTTCATCGTCTGTTGTCTGCTTGTCCTGTTCTTCTGCTTCGCCACAAGATTGCGCCCAAAAGCAGGCGCGATCTTGTGTAACACCAGTTTACGTGTTACCGGAAAATAATTCTTGCACTCAGACGGAGTTTGACAGAGCGTTCGTTGAGGCACCGACGTTTTCCTCTTGCAGAGCTTGTTAAGCACGTTCAAATAAAGAAAGTAGGTAAATATACAAAGATACAAGTGATGCATTAGAGACACCTTCAGATAGACGGTTACTCATACGTGGTTGCGTTAGCGTCAAGCAGTGTCCATCTACAACGAGTTGTCGTTTCTGCAATGTCTCTGGGTTAGACGCTTCGCACTCAAAAAAAAAAAAAAAAAAAAAAGAAGCAACGGAAAAGCTTGACAGGCCGGTCCTGCATGCCTTGCAGGACCGGCTTTTAGGAAGGCTGGGCGCTCTCCATCTGTCCGAAATTGTCAAGCCGTGACGCTTGTAGTGTAAATGTTGCTTCGTCGGGTATTAAGGCGCCTGTATAAAGCGCACAGCTGGCGTTTCCCAACATGGGACTGCTGCACTCTTGCACGCTGCAGTGCAAATGTACGCCCGAAAGTATAAATGACCGCTCTAGTGTAAATGTATATACGCTGTATGAGATTTAGACGGTGAAGAAACTCAGACGGACATATGGAGGTACTTCTAAACAGCTGTCATTTAGACACGCCTATATAAAATTTCACGTACTAACCTTTTTGCAGAATTATAAAATTGTACGTATATAGGGATGTCTGCACTGAGGTGCAGCATATCCAGCTTTACGTTCAGTAATTCAGCTTACTGTTTTCGGTGTTTAATTCCACCAAAAATACAGTGTTTCTTTTTCGGTGAATATATATATATATATATATATATATATATATATATATATATATATTTCGATGCACATTCCCGAATATTCTTCGAAGGATAATTTTTCGCGTTGAGCTAGCCTGTTTTTCTTGTGTCCTCGAATAAATGTCCTCGAGATGAGGCAAATTGATTTGAAATTTTATTGTTTAAACAGCTTTGCAAGTTTTTTAAATAGATTATCATGTACCCCGGTTGATTTGTACTTTTCTCTCTTGTACTTCACTATATGTGTGTTCTTTTCCTGTTCCCATCTTTTTTTTTTTTTTTTGCATTCCACTCGTGATGACTTTTACATTCTCCTTAGTATCGAAGTATTCATGCTTTATATAATGCTTTACTACTAATAACTACCACTGTCGCGCTGCCATTGACTGTCTGTAAGGGCACAGGGATCCCGTCAAGCTGTCGATAAGCAAAGCTTTTTGCCCCTGTTCCCTGCATTTGTGACATACGAAGGGTGGAAAGAAATTAAAATTGAAATTTGAAAGAGCGCCAGCCGTGGCAGTATGAACGCACGAAAATAACTCGTCGCCAGAAGTTGCGCCGACAATTCTTACTTTTCAACCGGCTTGTGTTCCGCTCTCATTACGTTTCTAGAATTAACTAAGGTTTACGTTTGCAACTCAGAGACTGTTTCTTCTATTTAACGTTCTTTAGTAGCGTGACCTGCAGTGACCGGCACTGCTGTGTGTGACCTTTACTGTGTGTTCCACTTTATTCTTTTCAAATTTGTGATCTCGCTCTTTCTTTCCTCCCCTTCTTCCTATCTTCCATTGCTATGTTTCTATCTCATCCTTTAGTAGACAGGCGTTGTGCCCCTTCCAGTGGCAGTTGCCAGCCTGCTCCTCGCTATCCCTTTCCTGTCATGTGTATATATGTTTTCAAATCACATAATAAATAATAATTATCATAATGTTGCCTTCGGCTTTCCTGCATTATGCATTTCTGACTTGAGGGACTGGCGCTGCATTTACCTTGTTTCGGGTAGCGTGCGCATACTGCTAAGCAGTTTCTAAGTTCATGAGTCAGCACGCGTCACTCAGCTGCCGACCTAGCTCTAGCTTAATGGCTTTTAGCGCGCGGTAATTATCAGCGCTCCTTTACGAGGCAGGGACACCGTCGTGGGGCTGACTTGCCGATTCGCGCTTTTATGTTTGTTCTTGCTTTAAGTCCGCAGCCGTTTTGAAACGTCGAAGGTAATGGACAAAAACGCACTTACACTGGAACATCCTCATATAACTTAAATTAGCATCCTGAATTTAAACGGTGGGTTACAAGGGATGTCACATTCGCGCAAATAGTAGCATGCTTATGCACATATAGGACCTAGAGCCAACATATCTGCTTTCGTTAAAACAAACCGTAACCCTTTATATCTTTCGTAGTTGATGCTTCGGAATCAGATTTACCTGTTCGCGTTTTTTAATGTGCTAAATGCAGCAGCCGCATCCGGGAATCGAAGCCTCAATTTCACACTGTGCATCAGAACTGCTTAGCCACGGGGACATTGTACCAGATAATAGACTCTCTAATTAACATTCAATTCTGAAGCTGGCGTCGCGTTTACCTATTGACTGGCGACAGGTTCGGTGACAATGCTCGTGTGATTGTCAGAAGCCAAAATGTCTCTTCTCATTTAGTGCCAGGAGAAGGTATAGAAAAGAGCTCATTAGTATTCAGGCGTATCATACACCAAATTTTCTCTCCTTAATCGAAAAATATAACTATAAAAAAGACAAGCCAGTGTAACACATGTTTGGTTTCTTTTACATAGGACGAGAAGTAGCTGGCTTCATACCAAGGCACCTGCATCTCATGTTCATTAATACCAGAACATTCGGACATCTACTACGAAAACCTTGCGAAGAAACAACGGAAGTTTGCGCAATATTCGGCAACAATTAAAAGGGATTCTGGGGTCGTAATCTGTGACAATTTATTTCCTCCTATTTTAATCCTGATTTTATAATTCGTCGTGAATTGTTGTAGACATTGCGGCAACGAGTATGCCGCTTGGCGTGAACCAAAGATGAAAGGCAAGAAGGAACTAATCATAAAAAGAATCAATCGTTAGAGAAATGCGGCCCGTAATATTGATTCGAAATGTATTTCCAGCTCCTTGAGACAGTAATCCAGCAATTTGTACAAGTAATCAGAAGCAGAATCACGTCCGGCGAACAATATGTAACCATGCCTTTCTTTAGATTCTCGTGCCTGAAAGAAGACGAAAAGTGAACACCGATGTAAACAGGGAAGATAAATTTTACGAAAGCCTTGCGAAGGAACGACGGAAGTTTGCACAATGTTCGGCAACAATTAAAAGTGATTCTAGGGTTGTAATGTGTGGCAATTTATTTCCTAGTACTTAAATCCTGTCTTATAATTTGTCGTGAATTGTTGTTCCACGACGGGATCCCCATCCCATGTTTGACTGATTCTAAGAAGACTGGACACTACAGCTCCGTATGCGGCCTATGTGAAGACTACATTTACTTGTAAGGCGGCTACGAAGCTTCCTGCAGAGGCTTTTCATGCCGCATTCTGAAGCAGCAATCGAAAACTACGGTTTGTGAGTCACATTAATTTTTCATCCCTCTTTAATTTGTCTTAAAACCTTCAAGTGGACCTTTGAAAGCACGATCATTCATACACATTTAGAGTTCCACGGTAGCGCTTATCGAGAAGCTACGAGTTAACCTCGCAATTTACCGCGTTGCTCATGTACACGGCGGCTTGCTTTTGGTCATTGAGACCCAAGGACGGTCATACGCGGTAGAGGCGAGAAGGAACTCTTGCAATAAAATAATTATAACCGAGGAACAGTACACGGTTCTCGGAAAGCAGCCAAAGCACTTTCGTCTGAGAATAATTGATATTAAGTGCGAATTCACAAGGGTCTGTCTGCTTAAACAGGGTGTTTAATACTCATTAATGCTTCCCGAGGGCTCATCTGTCGAGTCTCGCAGTATCGCGGTTTCCAGTGTTGTCTCGCAAAATCTAGTTCCTGTCGTTGTTAAGCACGAAACAATGAGCACACGTGCCGCTCTCTTCTGTTTAATTTTCGCTGAACACGTAGCGAGAAACGAATAACGAGATCACCAAACTTGTATCATTATCTCACTAATTCTCCAGCAACGCTAACTCATCATTCATATCAGATTAGATGCCTTACGCAGGATGCGCGACTTCACTAGGCTCACTGGAAGGCACTGGAGTATTTTGCCATTTTACCTACGAAAAAGCTACGGAGCGTGACGCCAAGGTGGTGGGGTGGCGCTGCCGTAATTTTCTCTGTGGGCACGACACAAACATAGAAGGGGCGCTTCTAAAGCGTTTGTCAGTGTGGCGAGTACTGTATCACGGGTGCATTCGAGCATGCGTCGAAAGAACATTATTACAGTTACAGAATAAGTGTCAAGTCAAGGGAAGCGCAGAATTGGGTGGTGTGATGAAATTACGAAACAGGCATAAGATGCAATCAGCCGGCGCAAGACAAAGTTAACTGAAGATCGCTGGAAGAAGCCTTCGTCCTGCTGTGGACATAACCAAGATGATGATGATAATACTGACGATAATGATGATAAAATACATTGTAGGCGTCAATTATTATTTAGTAATATTGAATATCTTAAGAAAACCATTATTCTATAATGAAGTCAAAGTCTTAGGATGCTGAGTATTTTAGAGCCTGGTAGAGACGTGCTTGAACTTTCAAATTCATTTGCATGTGAAATACGCGTTGGGTAAGGTTTGGCCTGTCGGTGTCGTTAGTCACAATGGCAGGGGCGCAACGTCACTTCTAACGTATTTAAAACAGGTTTATCGTTTGCGGCTGCCTTGTTGTCAGTGAAGTTTCGCAACGATATTGCATATTTTCGACCGTGTTGCTTAATAAAGTGTTTAAAATGGCTAGTGGCTTAGTTCATCGGCGCATTTATTTAGTGATGGGCCTCAAGGAGAGAGAGAGAGAGAGAATTTAATAGGAGCTGACGACGTCAGTCCTGTTATTTTCAGGGCTTTCTACTTCAGGTGACGTGTATGAATTAACGTGAAGAGGATAAGAAAATAATGCAAAAACGAATAAAGCAATAAAGACAAGAGAATAAAGCAGCGAAGGGTAATCCACGTCATTGACAGAAAAAAAAAACAAGGACAAAAAAAAAAAAAGAACTATGACGACTAAGACGACAGGCTCAAGAAAATTGCGACGGATCGTGAATAACTTGATACTTTTCACACTCGGCGAGCAAGTAGTCCAGAATTCATCAGTGACACAATCGTTGATGATTGTCAAGAGAAATAAATAGAAGTGATAGGATAAGGGCTAGGAGGTTAACCAGAAGAAGTCCGGTTTGCTATCCTACATGAGGTAAAAGAAAATGTAAATAGATAAGACAGGCGAAACATGAATATTGACAATATGCACGCACATAGATGAACAAGCAATCTTTGTCAGTCTATCACAGGTGGTCATGTAAGCTCGTGGACCTCAAGAAGCCAACATCACTCGCACAGATTCTCACATTAAGAGCCTTTCGTGTCGCTGCCAAAGTCTTCAAAAGAAAACGAGGAAAGATTACCGAACGAAATGTTGCAAATCAATTCTCAGTGAAGATAAACAACGTGGGAATGGTGGCAGAGAACGTATTGAAAGAGCCAGATCAGCTCGTTCAATTTAGTGCACTCGTGCAATGTTAATAAATGTCGGGAGGAAAGTAACGTTAAAGTAATCGATTACATTTTAGTAATTGCTCAATTACTTTCGTGGGGCAGTAATTAGTGACCTTAATCAATTACATTTTTGCACATCGCAGACACACTAGACCACGGTACCAGGATCTTCTGTTCTGTATAGGGCCTGTCATATATAGTTTCCATAAAGCACTTCGAAGTGCCTGGCTCTGTTCTCTATATGATGGTCAGTCATAAAACAGATGCTTGAGAGTTTATTCTAAGCCACATGTGTAACAACTGGCACTGTCCGCCACTAACATTAGGAATGAATAGGCGTTCGTAAAAGCACCAACTATTCTCAGGCGTCAGAGTAAAATACCTTCATAGCGACTAAGACCGGGTAAGAGTTACAACGCTATAGCAACTGATTATTAGTTTGGTTAGTCGATTGCATCATTGCTCAAGGGCCACGCTTCTAAACCTATGCACGTTAAGCGAATAGACATACACTGTAACAGTCTCCCGTTGCAGCTTGACATTGTATGACTTGAGCAGTACATATTCGGTAGCGGCAGCGTGGCGAAACTGCTTTCTAAGGGTTCTTGTGCGCAGCGCACGTATTCAACGCAGTACTACTTAGCCTTTCTCGTGACTATAGGCAGCACATTAAGGCCATAGCCGCACTGCTGCATCGACGCGTAAATCTCAACCCATAAATACTGATGGAAGAAAACATGGACCCCCGACTGACAGCTCAGTCACTAGTTGTTTGATTGTTCTAGTGCGTACAGTTGTACTTTTTCGAAGCAGTATTGCACCATGGACAATGCGTTGTCACTGGCTCAAGCGCTAGATCGATGTCAAAGCGCATAGTTCCATCAGCTTGCTGGAATGAACGAGTCGCCTGATGATGGGACCGCTCCTCGAGTGCTACATCCGTAGAATCATTTCTATCGCTGCTGTTGAATTACCGAATCTTCGTCGCACGCATTTTACACGGCAGGCGCCCAGGGGCGCCCTGTAAAATTTATAGCAAGTTTGGTGTAGTGATCAGGTCTCTTCTCTCTGTATGCTTCCAGAATGGGCTGTCTAAATTCATGAGACAAGAATGCTTGCATCGCCAGAGGCAAGCAAATACGCTGAGACCCGAGTCTTATGGCTTTGCTCGCCGGCTGTGGCAAGGCTTTCCGAAATCCTATGAAGAGTGTACGTACTTTTGGTAAGTCAAACGAAAGCTGTCTTACTCCGTTTGCTGATGGAACCTCTAGAAGAATTGTTTACATGACTAATGCATTACATAGCGAGGTAATAGAAGAATGGCGCCTACAATAAGAACTAGGTTTTCATGATACATCTGTGACACACTTGAGACAAATCTTGTGATAACAATTTTCTTTGAGTAGTAGCCGGTGACACCTAAAGGTGCCAACGTCGCCTATTACATCATGTCAATAATAAACAAAAGAGAACAATCACAATGTATCAGACCTGTACGTAACGGATTGCATGTTTAATGTAATTAATTACTTGTACTCAATTACGTTTCTTCGTAATTTTGTAATTTAACGATTACTTTGTTATCTCGGTAACGCTCACTGTAATTAAATTATATTTTTTCCAATAACCAATTACATGTAACCACTTACATTTTTGATGTAGCGAGCTATAACAGACGACACAGCTTTGGGCACTTAAATTTGGCGGTAACTAGAGAGATCAAAGGGATGAAAACATGTACTTGGCTTACCGCCTTCTTACACTCAGCATCCTGGAGCTGCGCCTTCATCGCCTGAACATGGAGGCTTGCAGATTTGCACACTTCTCTTGGAAGACCGATCACATAGCTCTTAAACAAATTTCTCTCCCTCACTCCTGGAAGTATTTATAGGCGGCCTTCATAGGCGGCATGAGCTGCTGCCCAATTCTCGCTTAGTGCAGTCTATGACTCATCTGATATAGCCTGAAGCTTTTGGCCGTTAAACTGATATGTTTCTATCTGTTTGATATTACGTGATTCGTATACAGCTATTTTTGTGATTGTAACGCACGAGAAGTATTTCTAGGGCTGAATATTATGCAGTATTATAATAAATTACATTGCAGATTTGGCCATCTTTTCAAAGAACGTGTGAGTTTGCTGGCGTCCGTTACAATTAGTCGTTTACGTCTACATGGCGGGCAAATGAAGGGCACCGGGAGGGGGTCCACCAGATGCCGTTCGGCAAATTGAAACGGTGCTTCTGTGGCATGAAAGTGATGACCATTTCGGTCATTGGAGTCAAGAAAATACCTAATACGATTTTTCAGTTTTTCATTGGCTGTGTCGTGAGCGCCTTCCCGTAGCCCCAGCAACATGGAAGAGCTGCACTTCATAGAGAACCCAGACCCGAGCATCGTGGCATTGAGTGACCATAATCTGTTCATCAAGGTGTTTCTATGTTACTACACAGCCCTTCCCTCCAGCGCGCACATTAAGCGAGTCTTCCGTGTAGTTGCAGAAGTCTTCAAAAGAGAACGAGGAAAGATTACCGAACGAAATGTTGCAAATCAATTCTCAGTCAAGATAAACAACGTGGGAATGGTGGCAGAGAACGTATTGAAAGAGCCAGATCAGCTCGTTCAATTTAGTGCACTCGTGCAATGTTAATAAATGTCGGGAGGAAAGTAACGTTAAAGTAATCGATTACATTTTAGTAATTGCTCAATTACTTTCGTGGGGCACTAATTAGTAACCATAATCAATCACATTTTTAAAAGAAGTAATTGCACTTGTAGTCGGTAACTTTTTTTCTGCAACGTGTACAAGTGTGTAATGTACAGAACGTTTACTCCCTAGAGCGATGGCAGAATTAAATTAAATTCACATCATTTTCGTGTTTCATGACATGACGATGTGAAAGAAGCTGCTGTATCGGTATAACTTGATGGACTCTCACACTCGTTACTGGTCGTTAATGGTTTGTTAAATAATTATTTCTTTTTCGAGAACAAGAACGGACGCCTAACGTACCCGCTAGACCGAAATTTCTATCGCTAGATAACCGTTGACAGCGCCAGGTGACAGTGTGCCTGTGTCCAACTGGGGGCGATTGATGCAGCCTATATTTGCATTTCGCGACGCGGGAGGAGACACACGTTGGTAATTAATTGGGGTTCGGTGCAAGCTGCAAGCTTCGTCAACCGGCAGCCTGCTGTCGAGTTCATAGAAGAAACAGTTGTTCTGTTGGCAAAGAAAAAGAAAGAGATAAAACAAGATTGCTCATTTGCTTTGTGGTTGTTCGTTTATTAAATGACGCTACCGTGGAAAAATATGCCACCGAAGAGCTAGCTATCTCACTCATGAAAAATATATTCCAGTGGCTACGGAATGCAGGAAGCAACAAATTGACTTGATAGCCTTGCAAATCCTTCCCCTCGAAATGGGTTCTCACCTGCATCTTCTTGCTTAATTTTTGTTTCTAACTACACACTGGTTGCTCTGCTTCTTCATTTTTGTTATAGATCTTCCAACTTTTGGCTGCATGGTTAGGGGCATTTGCACTTAAGCGTCTGCTTTACTGTCACCTCACAGACAAGCCTTGGTAAATACTCGCGTGTATATACCCCAAAACGCTTCGTATGGTTGCACGAGCCGTCGGTCTCGCGCGGCACACATAATGACTCTAAAGGACAGGCGTATTAAGCCAACCGCCAATGGTTTTCGGTAAAATGAAGCCCCTCGAACCCCCTTATTCTTCTAAATCATTCTAAAGAAGGGGTGTGTTTGTAGATGGCTAGCAGGCTTATTGCTTTGGGAAGTTCCAATCAATCAATCAATCAATCAATCAATCAATCAATCAATCAATCAATCAATCAATCAATCAATCAATCAATCAATCAATCAATCAATCAATCAATCAACCAATCAATCAATCATATAGTTTTACTCAATTCATTATTTCGTCAGTCATGTGCGGAGGTGCGGGAGACTCCTTACTGGAAACCCAGAAGGTTTGGCGGGCATTAGGCCGAACACGCGGTCTCCAGGTGATGTCAATGGTGCCTACATGCTTCATAAGGTCACACGAGCATACCCATAGTGCAAGCACACAAGGTAGAAAAACAACCTGGAAGTGAACTGTCTTGTCAAAGCCAGGAGAGCGCTAAGAGCGCCTTTATTGCACGCGAAGCTGCAATACATTGCTGCCCACATTGCCACATTGCAGCGGCAGCACGGAGGTAGGTGAGGTCTGACGTTTCGGCAGGAAAGTTCATTTCTGCGAGGCAACTGTCCTGGCGGGCCCTTACGTAGTGAGGGGAAGGAGAGAAATGACGCGTTCGTATTGCTTCAATCTTCCGTAATATGTCTGACTGCGCTCTTTGAAGATTGCCAGTAACCTTTCGCTGTCGCTAGGACAAAGCTTTGTGAAGGGGAATTTTATTGCCGTGTATCATAAAAGCCGTCGATTGCGTCGAGCTTCTTAGACCTTGTTATTTCAGTGATGCAATAAGACAAAGAGCATCTCCGCTGTTGCAGCGCGGTGCAAGCAACTTTCCTTACTCAATCAGCATTTTTGCTGTCTCTCAGCAACCGAAGAATTTGCTTCCATTCCAATCTAGTCCGATGAACGGGTGCATCTATAACACGTAAATCTGCGCAAGCCTCACATTGCGGTGAGGCCGCGCAGGCGTAATATGTCGTAATGCGGACAGCACCGACAGCGACGGGATTAAAAACGTATGAAGCGCCATCCAGAGCATGCTGCCCGAAACTGTGGTGGCCGCCTACGCGGCTCTCATGTGCTCTTTATGAAAGTGTTCGGCGTTGTCTGGTCTGTTCATCCCTTCTTGCGGTTCTATGTTGTCCTGTTTTATGTAGCCCCTGGAGGCAGTGGACGCGCTTGTATGTTTTAGTGACGACAGGCTACATTGGAGGGAGCTCGGACAATTGTATGTCGTCTATGTGGAGGAATTGTGATATTTCGCCAGAGGGAAATAATTTATTGCAATGGACTGCGAGGATGCTCCGGTTTTGCGACTGATCAATGAGTTTTGTTTGTTCCCTGGCGAGCTGTCACTGTGGGTAGCCCTTTACGCTCTCATATAAGTCACTGGTGAAGTGCGTCTATCGCATTACGACATTATTTGCCTTTTACTGTCCGCCTCTTGAGGACTTGTACGCGCTCTTGTGTGTGACGAGGGGCCGGTGAGAAGGGAGTCATAAAATGCGCATTAGTTGGTCAATGCGCGTCTTTACTATAGTGTCACGTGCTTTGTGAGAATATACTAACAATAATAATTAAAAAAAACATGGTAGGAGACAGCTTCGAACGGTTCGTGGTACAGCGGTGTCACATTGGAGCTAAACTATATGTGCTAGTGTATTTCTCGAAGGGCGACGTATGTGCTCGAATATGGTCATATCTCACAATACATTGCTAGGACATAGTAGCCGTGTACTGGCTTCATACGCATCTCCAAATGGTTTGGACTTGTGTGTGCATCGCGCTTGATCCTATTCGCTTGTACTTTGTTATCACTTTACTGTTCGCTGCGTTTGCCGAATAGCCTGCTTACTTTTTTGGTGGGAGACCGAACGTCTTTCATATTTTTTTTTCATAACTAAACCGTCTGGCCTTTACTTTGGCATAAACTAATTAATATTAAAAAGACACTAACAGGGAACACGAAAATCACTTTTCACTGATCAAACTTGCTTGAAAACTATATTTTCATTAATTTCACATAAAAGGTTGATTATTAAAAGGTAAAACGGAGAATAAAGCTCCATTTCCTGGATTTTTCACCGAAATACCAACACCGGTACATCAGGGTGACGCCACGAAGTTTGAATAATTTTGTAAATATTTGGGCTCTTCTTGCTTAATGAAAGTACTAGAAACTTGTAATGTTAGGTCTTTGGTACTTTAGCAATACAATGAAGTCTGTCTTTATCAATAATAATGAACTATAGGTCCAAGTAGATGTCGAAAAAATGCGCGACATCACTGTGAGCTTGTGCGGGAATTTCAAGGTGCACCCTTCTTTTGGTCTTGTTCTTGCGTCTTTTGAGGCTTCTTAAGCCTCCTCTCTTGGTAAGACGGTTATTTTTTTAATCTTCTTAGCAGGATAACATACTAATACAGGATGAATTAACTTTTCTCTTTAGTGTCACTTTATCGTTTTCGTAATACGCAAATAAGGTCACAGGAATTAGTACAACCGCAAACTAACGGAGAATAAGCGCATTTGCGTCAGCTCGTTGCTTAGCCTCTGCTATGTCCTTACTGTTAATTGAATCCCGAAATATTGTACATGTCACTGTCACGATACTTTGCCTGTTTATATGCACATTTATATATTTATATTTTTCTTATATTTATTTTAAAGCATGGTTTAGGTTTCAATAGTGTGGTTTATTGCGATATGTTATGCCTGATCATTACGTAGTGTTAATGCGTTTCTTTTTATTTTTACAATTTCATATGCTGTACTTGAGTGTGTGTCCTTACTGCTACGATCTCGCATGAGATTCGTAGCATTGTCAAATAATAATATTAATATAAATATGGCGGTTCATATCGGCTGAAGCGACCTTACTTTTTCTGTCTTTATGTGAATTTATTCGTGAAGCTAGGGCAGTAAAGGTATAGATATTTATTTTCTTCCTATGTTGCAGAATGCAGCTTGTGTGTCATTTTCGGGGTCATGCAACATGAACTCAGCGCCACTACTCATATGTAAAATACAATAAGTCGACTCAGCTCTATCCACCTCGTGATTATGGTGCGTGCCATTTTTCGTATCTACTAATTGCATATGAAAGCGAGCTGCCGGTGCCACTCAGGCAAATACTCCTCCTGACAGTCACGTGTCTACAGTACAGTACTGTTGGTACGAGGTCGCAGAAAGCATTACGGACTGCATAATGACACTTCAACTGTGCCGCATGTGTCCCACGGGCAGCAGTTGCGACATGCCTGTGGTATATAATTTACGCGAAGGTGTATTTATGGATCTGAATATGATGCAGAGCGTAGTATTACTTCAGAGCTTGCATGAACATTCATGACGATGCCGCCCTATACTCGAGCTTGCATTATTCGCATCAAGGATTCATTTTTTGGAGCATCTCGGTCACAAGAAACCCAAGATACATCACGAAACTTGCAACGTGAATATGTCTATAGGTATATCGCAAGATTCGGTTCCTGTACGTATACAACTAAAAAATCTTGTTAGCATATATACGAGGATGCGTGAATATACGTCTTCCTCCGAAGGTGGCGTGCAACCAAGCTTTTTTTCTTCTCTTTTTCATTTTCAGTTGTTTGGTTGTGTCTGTCGTTGTGCGGAGAGTGGCCAGAAATCGGAAACGCGGAAAGACCGCAGAGCTGACGTTTCAAACAAGGAATGTCACTACTACTTTAAGTGAAAAGGCTAGCTTGGAATGGAAAGATGTGGTAGAGTTCGTATGTGCGTCTACCGGAGCATATCTATCGAGTGGTTCACCTTTATTCCTATGACCATCTTTACTTTTTGCAGCCTCTGTCTGCGTAGAAATTTCACCGCACACTGCAGCCGGCTGCTGGGCGCGAAGTCCCTACCGAGGTGACTTGTATATCGCTATCGGTGCATTCTGGCAGCTGTCACTTTAAAAGCGAATAAATTTTGGTGTTTCACGCGCCAAAACCACAATCCACTTACGAGGCGCGCCGTATTGGGGGCCTCCGGAATAATTTGGACCACCTGGGGTTCTTTAACATGCAGTCAATGCACTCAAATATGTAGCTAAATGATACTATCATGGTAATTTTGTGCAATGAATTGCAACTTAATGGGGAAAAAACCAAGTGAATATTCAGAAAAATAAATAGTCCTGTCTGAAGCAATTTTAATATTTATTTTTGCGATGAGTTACTATTACTCACGAGTAGCATTCAATTTTTAATTGTAGTTTTCTATGAGAATTGGTCCAAGAATGAGCACATCAATCATGTCATCCTGAAGGTGTCAAGGGTTATATGGGCATTGCGGAAGTTACGTAACCAAATGCTCACCAGGTTTACGACTACCCTGTATTTTGCGATAATCAAATCTCATTTGTAGTATTGTTTGCTTGTCTGGGGCAGCACATCTCGGTCGAATCTGCAAAAACGGTTCTTACTATAAAAAAGGGTAATTAATTAGAGCTTTAGAAGGTCTTTAGAAGGTCTGTAGAAAACTGATTGCACCCGACAGTATTGGTAAAAATATCGTATAAAAGGAATGAATGAGCAGTACAAGAGGAAACATGCCATGCATATTTACGCAGAAATGAAGAAAACTGTCTGACCTTTCAGTAAGCCTATCTTTCTGTGAACGAAAGTTATAAACACCGAATAAATAACTAGAAAAACACTAAGGTTATAACTAATGATGGATCCGAGACCTTATTGTCTAAAATACTCAGCTTTATAGGTAAAAACAAATGTATTAATATTGAATTACGCGAGTCACCATGCATCGCTAACATTTTATAGAAATGTTTTGGATTCACTGGTACCTTCTGTGTAGGTGCATAAAGCCTACTGTAGGTTTTTCTTTAATGCGTAGCATTGTATGGCCAGTAAGTCGAAACAATGTGAAGACAGAAAACCTACTTGCCAATACAGGGCGAGAGCGCGCAGTTTGCGCCCATTGTTTACACGGTTGATTGTTGCCATCCAGAGTACAGTGAGAAATGATGCACTGTCCGCGATAACAGTACGCACGCCGGCGCACGCAGCCGGCCACCTTTCGTTGCCTATAATGGCATTAACGAGTCGGCTATGCCGCGCCGGGCATCGTGCAAGCAAATGAACCTCGCTGAACGGGGACTGCCGAAGATACGTGTAGCATTATATGACTGTCGATGTGGTGGGGAATGTATATGTTCGCCAATGTAAATATGTGCATCTGTCTACTCGTACTCCTCACGCATATATTATAAGGAACCGTTTTATTACAGCCGAGCTCGTGCTGCCAAACGAAGATGAAGCTTTGCAGCTGATGATGATATTGACTCGACAAGATGTGTCCTTTGCATGGACGGAAGACCAAGAGCAGGCCTTCACCAAATTGCGCAAACGCCTTCAATCCGCTCCAGTGCTGGCGCATTTTGATGACACCGCGGCAACTGAAATTCACACAGACGCAAGTAACGTAGGACTCGGAGCCATTCTGGTTCAATGGCAAGACGGCGCAGATCGTGTAGACTTAGAGAGTGACTCCAACCAAATGAGGGAATTTATTAGCCCGACGTTCCGGAGCCGATTCGGCCCCTTTTTCAGGGGCTATTCTTCGGAGGTGGTGGTGTGCAGCTTTAAAAAGGTCCATCGTAAGAAAGGAGGAAGGGGGAGAGAGCGGAAGGTGGGGAGACACTTGACAGGGCACCTGTTCTTGACAGACGGAAAAGGCGAAAGGGTGGGGTGGCTGTAGCGTTGCTGGTCGGCTGGGATGACCGGTGCTGGGGGTACTTTACCCGCGGGAATGCCGTTGAAGGGGGGCGGGAGGGGTCGGAAAGGAGCGAGATGTTTTGGCGTTGGTGACCTAGAGCAGGGTCTTTTCTTTTCGTCAAGCCGTTGGTCTGCGGATGGCAACTGGAAGTCGTCTAGTGAATGGTGTTTGAGGCGCGCAGGACTGGAGTTGGAGTTGACAGTTATCTCTTTTCTAGATGGCCAAAGAACGTAATCGGAGGAGGTAACGAGGTGAATGCGTTCTTCATGGTTAGGGAGCGAATAGCCAGTGGCATCAAGTTGTATGAAGCGATGACGACAAGAGATAGAAGCGGATGCAGGAGATAAGAAGTCCCACCCCAAAATGAGTTCATGGGTACACTCACGAAAGACCGCAAAAACAATGTGGTGACGAATTCCATCTATTGAGACACGAACAGTAGACTGCGCGATTGCACGAATAATAACGTTGGTCGCTCCACGGAGAGAAGGGCCGGAGTATGGCGTGGCGGGAACAAAAGTCGGCACGAATAATCGAAATGGCAGCGCCTGTGTCAACGAGAGCTTTGACACGTACATCTTCTACAAGCACTGACAACAAGTTCGATGGTCGCTCTAGAGGAATTGTAGGCTGTGCAGTGGATGCAGTTTCCCCTACTAAAAATGCAACGGGGAGTTTTCCGAGTGGGCGTTCGTGACACGAGAAGCGGGCCGGGGAGGCGACACCAGGCTTTCGCGACATCGGACAGGTAGAACGGGACGTTCCGCAACTTCTGTGAACTGTCCCACTAGTTGAAGTTGCTTACGAGGTCGTAGTTTTCGAGCCAGTCCTCGACGCCCTCCCCGCGTAGACCAGCGAAGACTTGTGGGTTACGCTGGCGGATGTTGATGGTCACGCGACGGATGGCGAAGGTTGCAATGGAACGGCGGCATTGGACTTGCCTGGATTCACAGGAAGGAGCACGGCTGGTGGTGTTATGTGGCGACCCGAGCGGAGCTCTAGTGAGGACGTGCGAGAGGTCTTGGGGAACGAAAAGCACCTTCCACCACTTCTGAGGAACCGCTTTATGCCAGCCGAGCTTGTGCTGTTAAGCGAAGATGAAGCTGTGCAACTGATGATTTATACAGATGAGAAAGATGTACAATGAATGATGATATGTAGAGATGATGAAGGTGAAAGTCGGGCATGTGTTGTGCTCAAACTATAAATAAATAACGCATGCTACGTCAGCATAATCCCCACACACATTGCGCACCACGCCGACGGCCATATAATGCTACGCATATCATGGACATTTCCCGTTCAGGGAGTTACCGCCTAACTTTTTTTTCTGTATGTGTGGTAAACATACGTTTTGAATAATTTTTTCTTCTCATGATTGACAATTCAGCTCTGATGAAACGTTCTTATGTGTTACGTATTAGTATTTGCAAAGTGTTCGAGTTATTGCAACATTGTGTATATGTGTGTGCGGTGCGCATGTGTTTTGATGATTGATTTTCTAATTTCTTATCAATGATTAAGCTTTAATTACTTTTTCTGTGTTAGTCATAAACATGAATTCCTTTCTTTGGCTTTTGTTGAAATTAGGCGAATTCTGAGTGTAATCAATGGTTCCATGATCTAAAATAAAGGCTATGTAACTTAACGAAATGTGTCTTTATTCAGCTTCAACGTTCAAAAAATACGATCCTAAGCAAGCAATCGAATCACATATGCATCGCATCGGGTCGCTCAGCATTTCTTGGGTTCGTTGCGTGGTCGTTGGCTTTGGACTTTGACTTTGATCCAATTTGCATGGGTGAAAGGTTTGCGTAACAACCACCTTTCTTTAAAAAAGGGTCTTTGATTTTTACACACGCGTCATTGAATCTTCCAGATGCGGTCGCGGTGACGACGCGAGTTCTAGAGTTAACGCGCTACTATAATCAATATAGCGCGCCCACAGACTAATAAATGACTGGCCCGTCTTTTTGGAACGTACTACTACGTCGAAGAATCATGCGATCGGATACCGCGAGAGCCGAAACGTGATAACAAAGCCCCGTAGCGAGAGCAAAGCGCTACTACTAGCATAACAGTAACATAACATACGAAACCTAAACTCAGAAAAAATAAAAAAATAAAAACAATTCACGATCATTTCATCTAGCTACCTGCTGGAACGGCTGTTTCTATAAGCCACTTAGGGTTTGCTAAAGTGTGAACGCGCGCCCCCACAAAGTGCTATTTGAAATAGCCACGGAAGTTGCATATGGGAAAAGGAACTTGCTCAAATTGCAACCAAACATTTCTTAGAGTGCGACAGTGGTATAGACTTCACGCTCACACTCTACAGGATCAGAGTTAAAGCTGCTTATACTGAAAGCACCGACCAGTTTACCACTTTGCCTGAAGTGGTTTTGAAGTACTTCCCGTTTTTTTTCCCGCCGCAGCTGACGTCACTGCGCTGCGTTGAAGTGAACCAAGGGACACTCCAAGACTAGTGAAGGCTAAATGATGTGAAAAAAAAAACCTAAAATAAAAACCATAGGTATTGCAGTAAGTCAGACAACTCGCGTATTACGTCTTTCCTCTCTATTTATTTTTACGTAGATTTGCGGGGCTGCAAGCCAGAAGTAAACAAGATTCAAGGTGCTCAGTATTTGCTTGGTTGAGTTCTAACCTAAGTACCTCATCTTGCTTCCTCCAAGCCTGCCGCATCCGACAGGCGGCGGCCTACACAAAGAACTGGGATTTTCTCGAAATCATTTTCACGTTGATCTAAAAGGAGATTCACTTCGCGGGGAACTTGCCGGAAACCAATTGGCAATAAAACGCACTATTGTGCCACTCGAAAGTGCTGAGGCAAAGAAAAACGCTATGCTGAAAGCACACACTTTCGAAGCCCTTTTATAGTACCAGATAAATGCAATGCTGAGAAGGAAAAAAAATATGTGTAACAGGCTAGGGCATGCTGCCTCAGGCCCACCTTTTCACCTTATTGTCCAGTACGTACGCTCGTAATTTCTTTCTGAAATCTCGTTTAGCAGCTTCATCAAGTGAATTGTCTAGGTACAGGGAAGAAAAATTAAAATAAAATTACAGTTCATTTTCTGCCATCTAAAGGGAAGTACCTAGAATCGACTCAGTCCAATTTTATGATAAAATGCTATTTCAGTTTTGACGCTCATTCGGCATTATTTATTACGGAATGCATTGACGTAAAATATACAATGTTTAACAAAGCAAAAAAAGTGCATGCCAGAAACAAAAGTCTCCTTGAACAACGTTGTCTCTGCCGCATATTTCTTACGGTAATTTGTAAAGAAGGTGAAAATTGGAAAATAATCGTTTACAAAGAAAGATAGGAACTCATGGGTAGAAATATACAAGATACACGAGTTTTTAAATGTGAACAAATACACGCCATTTAATGGAATGGCTTCCTCGGTTAACAGATTTTCTTCAAAACCTTGTCACTAATTTATCGACTTGTGCTATTTGATAAATACACATGGCATATGCAGGCATCACCGAAAGTCTGCCTTTAGAGTTATGATTTGTACGTTATAGTCTTACTAAATGTCTTGCTCATAAAGTAAGATATTTATTCACCTATTCACTTTTAAACATTTCATACCTGATCACGCTATACCGATACATGAGATGATTTTTAGAGAGCACCATGACAAGTTGATCTAGATTGGAGAAAAACAATCTTGACTCTTCACGCATAAAGGTATAGATCAACGTAACAAAGAAGGACATTTGTGCAACTTTTGCGTTTGAGCCGTATAGCGGGAACATCAAGCTATCTTCAACAAATTCAGATGCATGAGTATTATCAGCTGCTTCACCTACTTACATTTAAGAAAAGTTCCTACAGTCCAAACATTTTCTTACTTGGGAAAAATGTTCCAGTATTGTGTGCGGCGCGAAATACGAACATGTTATGGTCTTAGAAACGTAGCCTTTTGTGGCATATTACCAATTTAGTTTCTTTAATCTCTTTTCCACATTTTGTTTGATGACACGACATGAAAGCAGTCGGATGATTGGCTCACATATAGGCGTAAAATGTATGTCGCGTCCAAAGACTGCATGAGATGTTTTTCTTTTTTTCATTTATCTATCAGCACATTCCACAAGAGATAGCCGGGCTAGCTCTTGTGCAGAACATGCTGACGAGGCCCTAATTTACAAAGAACGGGAATGTTTCCCGTGCAGTGGGAATAGTAAAACGTAAAAAGTAAAAAAAAAGTAAAAAAGAAAGAAATTAAAAACGTCTGCAGTAATTCCGTGAAAAGCGTTTTCTACCATGTCGCTCAGTCCTTCACACTCTCATTCCTGCACCTGGCGACAGGCCGCATTTCCCCAGACGGTGTGATGCCGGCCCAGAAAGCTTCCATTAAAGTCCAGCTTTCCAGAGAGCGCAATGCGGGGATTTCGTTCACATCCTGATAAGCCGCGATATGGAAAAGTTTTTGAAGACCAGAGGCTGACGCGCTTAGAGTGCGACAGAGCTTCTGTCTCGAGGTTCCTGCGTTGTGTTTGTGAACTCGGGACAAACTTCCATTCTGTCGGAGTTGTCGTGACAACGTGTGCCCTTTTTGGAGCAGCAAATTATGTGGAGGCAGAGCATCTTTCTCATTTCATAAAAACAAATGAAAAGGAGAAAAACACGTGTCTCTGCGTGTTTTCCTACAAATGACATCTAAGCGCGTAAGCGTAGTTGTCCTACGTGAGTACACGGCATGTTAGCTATAGTGGCGGCCTCATGGCACTGCCATAGTAGTGTAGTTTGCATTGTGTACTGCCGACTGTGGCTACATTCGTAGACGGCCACACTCTTAAGGACAAAGTTAACGCACTCAGGAAACTGGAAGGTACAATCTCGCGAACTAACTGCTGACTGGTGTTTCTTTCCTCAGGAATGAAATTCCTGGTACTTTGAAAACGTAATTTACCAAGCGTCTTCATTCCGAGATCTTGTCATTGACAGGTACCTTCACCTTTACGTTTTTCGCTATCCCTACTGCTGGCCACTGTATTAGGTGCCAGTAGATTTGTCTATGCACGCTGATGATTGGCTGGAGAGTGGGAACAGGTTCGGTTCTTTATAAATAATTCTGTCATGCTGTTGCATGGGTTGACGCCCTATAAGCTGCTTGAAACAAATTGTCACCGCGTGTATGACAATAATAGCAAAACAAGCGACGGAGCACCACTCAAAGCAACACTTAAGATGAATATGAAGTTGAGCTGTATACTAAGTAAAAAAATCAAAGCCCCTTTCTTACATAAAGATGGTTGAACGCGAAGCGAAGCTTTTTCCCATGCAAACTGAAGTCCAAAGCCAACGACCACGCAACGAACCCAAGAAATGCTGAGCGACCCGATGCGATGCATATGTGATTTGATTGGTTGTTTAGGATTGTATTTCTTGAACGTTGAAGTTGAATGAAGACACATTTCGTTAAGTTGCATAGTATTTATTTTAGATCATGTAGCCGTTGATTACGCGCACACACTCACACCATAGAGAAATATATAGGCAAAGAGCGGACACTCCCGTAGGGCCCTGCGGCCGAGCTACTGCACTGCCGCCAGCGCTCCGAGCTGATGGTAAGACCACTAATTCCGTCTTCCGAGATTTTTGGCGCGTGGTTTAGCTATTTTTGGTTTCGGTTTCGATAGCAATGCTTTCAATTCTGGTTTACCTCTGGCTGTTAAAATGGTCAACTACGTCGTCTACACTGGAGTGCAAGAGCTTTAATATTTCATTTTTAAGCATGCCGTACATACAGATCTAGTAAGCTCACGGATCGCAACCTTTTTACTGGAAAAAAAAGCCGGCAGATCCCACGCCCTGTGGGAATCGATGTTATGCGAAGCAGTGTGCGGGGAGCCTACCAAGTTAACGAAACGACCATGAGAGCACCAAGACGTAGGTGGCCGTTTCATTACCTACATGACACGCATGTCATGACATTCATGTCATGAGTCCTCAGGAGACCCTTTAGCTACGCTTAAGGGACCTTAAGGCGAAAGCCTTAGTCATGCTCATGGCTATGACTGACCATCAATCTTTAGCCTTTTCCTTCACTTAGTACCACATGCGAACCCATTCCATTGGTGTATGTGTGTTAATCGTTTCTCGCTGAGTCATTGTCATTCTTGCTGATTCATGGTGATGACCATGACTTCTACCATCATCCTTTAGTGTTTCCTTCACTTAGTCCCCACGTCCGAGCCCATTCCAGTGGTTTTTGTGTTATTCTTATTTCGCTTAGTAATTGTCATTTTAGATGAGTCATGCTCATGACTATGACTTCTACGATCATCCTTTCAGTGTTTCCTTCACTTAGTACCCACGTCCGAACCCATTCCAGTGGTTTTTAAGTGTTAATCTTTTTTTGCTGAGTTATTGTCATTTTTGCTGAGTCATGCTCATGACATGACTTCTACCAGCATGCTTTAGTGTTTCCTTCACTTAGTACCCACATCCGAAACGATGTCAGTGGTTTTTGAGTGTTAATATTTTTTTGCTGGGTCATTGTCATGACCGACATGACACGCATGTCATGACATTAATGTCATGACCTATCACTCATGTTCGTCATACACTCCTGTCGTACTATGCCAATTTTGGTACCTACGAAGTTGACGAAACGACCATGAGATCAGCAGGACGTAGGCGGCTGTTTCATGACCTACATGACGCGCATATCATGACATTCATGTCATGACATATCATTTAGGTTCGTCATATACTCTTGTCATAGTATGCCAATTTTGGTACATGCCAAGTTAACGAAACGACCATGAGAGCACAAAGACGTAGGTGGCTATATAGATAGATAGATAGATAGATAGATAGATAGATAGATAGATAGATAGATAGATAGATAGATAGATAGATAGATAGATAGATAGATACTGTCAAAGTAGCAAATGTGCACCAAGAAATGCTTCGCATTCAAAACTGCCAAGCTCCTCGAAGAACCTAAACAAGCCGCACTAGCTCATGCAGATTGGAAAAATAAGGTGAGTAAAGCTGATTTGATTGCAATTTTTTGACATTCTTGAGCCGCTTTTCTCAGTTGCACACAATAGGAAGCAGTGGTCCCATACAAAAAAGTTTATTTGCTCTTCTTTACATTGGGAATTAACAGAAAAAATACCGGATCACACACTTGATAAAGACAAATACACATAACAAAAACACCGGCTACAACAAGAATGTGTTAGCTATGACAAGCAACGCGTGAAGTAAAACTGGCTCTTGCGAACTGGCCCAGGCGCATGCTTTATGTATATACAGTGAGGTAGATAGCCTTCACAAGATGCTGGAGCCGCGCCAAATAAAACATTTGTTTTATACTAAGGGTGAGCCAGAGATAACAATTTCTGTGTTTTATAAAGAATGTGTTGCGAGTGACTTTTGGAAAATTACGCGTTGGAAGTAATGAACATGCTCTTCCGCACAAGACGATACAAAAACAAATGGGTGGCTGCACGGTAAACGGACGCCACGGCTCATATTCTATGCTACCCGTACAAAACACGCTTACCCAGAATAACAAACGTCTTGCTAACAATGTTCTTAATGCAAGAAACAGCAAAATTATTTCCGCATACAAAAGGAAACACCTTACCGCAAAAGCGGGGCGACGCGTTGAAAAGCGCGGTGGAGTGGGCGGAACCAGCGGCACATGACCGGCGCAGCATCAACGTCTCTATGGAAACGGGTCGCGTGGACGTAACCCGGTTGATTTATGATAAGATGCCTATCTTTGAGGTGAAGTGGAAGCGGACATCGCTGCGCCATCTGGCGGGTGGTCAGACCCTTACTTGCTAGGCTTCGAAACGGCTCAAGTGTCCGCTCTTTATGTAAGTATGTTTCTCTATGCTTACACTTTCACGGACGACTCTACACTTGCACAGTATTGCTTTGTGATCGCTGTTGTAGACGGTCAGAGCCTCTGCCGTTGCGGATACACGGGATCGGCCTTACGGGCATGATCGCGCTCACGCTTACGTTCGAGTACGGCAGCCTCTTCTGCCATGCGCTGCGCCCGCGACCTACCCATGGGGACGGCCAAGAATGCATTGCGTGACGCGCGTAATGCAATGAAGACATATACAGTTCGTCTGGGTAGCGTGGCGTTGCAGTTCCCATTGTTCTTATCAGTACAACTGAGAATGTAAACTGCACTGTTCTACAATACGTATGTCGTGCGTCGTTGTTCTATTGTGTGCGCGGATGAGCAGATAGTTCCATTGTGTAAGTTGGCTTTCCTGCAGTGCGTTTCCGGCGCTCACGGACGAATCAGTGAGACAAAGAAAGCTTCGCTTTAATATGGTTCTGCACTTTGCAATATGATCCCTCTTATCGAGTCAGGAGAATTGGTTAGCCTGAAACGTAAATACAAACGAGTGACGGCGTCGTCCTCAAGTTTCCGCACTAGCTTCTTCTGACGTCATGGATTCTGACAGCGTCTGCACGGGTCTCGTGCGTTGTTCATACCCGCCGTGGTGGCTCCGTCAGCTAAGGCATTGCGCTGCTGAGCACGAGATCGCGGGATCAAATCCCGGCCGTGGCGGCCACATTTTGATGGAGGCGAAATGCAAAAAACGGCAGTGTGCTTCGTTGTAGTGCACGTTAAAGAGCCCCAGATGGTCAAAATTAATCCGGAGCCCTCCACTATGGCGTGCCTCATAATGAGAACTGGTTTTGGCACGTAAAACACCAGAAAGAAGACGTTCATTGTTCATCGGAAACGAAGGACTTCATTGCATTGTAAAGGAATCAGAGACATTACTCAGCAAGTTTCAAGAACACTAACCGCGACAAAACAGCTCCAATACAAGGAAGTACTTTGTCACAGAGTACTGTACATAAAAAACACTGTGACATCACAATAACAAGAAATGGAACAGAACTTTGGCCTTTACTTGCAATATTCAATCTTCTTCTCCAAACAAACAAAAATACAAGTTCGAAAGAATACTTTATAAGTGTAAACAGACTTATTGCTGCTATTTAGTGTCCCTTTAGATATGCAATGAATATCGCCTATTCATTGCCACATTACGATCCTTGATGGTTCAACAGTCTTTTTTTATACAAAGCGATTCCTTCGAAAAGTGGTGCGAGTTTTATTCCAGTCATTTCTAACAATATTTTATACGTCTATACTTTGTTGTATAGCAGGCAGAACGACAGCGACAGAGAAAGGCACATTAGGCAAACACACTGAAATGTGTGAATTTTCTCTGTGGTTGTGTGAATGTGTGTTTTTTCTTTCGGTGTCCCTGTCATTCCGCCTGCACTATAACATAGTAGAAGATGCCATACCCACAAGATCATGTAGCGATCCTTACTTACTACACGTGCACCCTTTGCCGAAACTGCTCCATGCCTTTCCTCTTTTCTATATATCTATCTCTCTCTTTGCCAAAACTAGCGAATAGCAAATCTTTAAAACTAAGGAATGTACTGCCATTGAGTGTAATGACAATTCTTCCTTCGAAACTTGGATTGATTTGCTGAAATCGTTCGCGGAACGGTCCCGCACAGCAAGCGTTTGCCGTAGTTGAGCGCTTGTATGGAAGAATGAAATGACACTATTAAGTGAGGAAGCAGCTTTTGCTCTCGGAGGAAGAAATTGATTGTTTGCCGATAGATAGCATAATAACAACAAAACACAAAATGAGGAGCCCATGCGCATACATAGCGTCATAAAAGCTTAGTGGTCTCTGGTTTTATGTGCCTCTTCTTTTGTGTCGTGCGGTTATTGCGTTATCTGTCGGCATGTATGCTATGTCAAATCACTCAAGAAGAAACAAATTTTCTGCCAAAGTAAAAAAAAAAATTTTTTCCAAGCGAGGGACGCCATATTAAGCGGCACATGTCGACGCCGTCACTTCGCCTTTCTTTTGTCTTTGCGTCAGAAGTGATATGCTCTGAAGGAACGAGATGAGAATTGGCTTTCTGTGGCAAATTCTCTTTGCAGTGAATGTATAACCTTTAGAAGTTGCTTTTCTGATGGCCTTCAACATGACGATTAACATTGACAGCCAAACGATGAGCACTTGACATTTCTTTCCGGAAACTTTGTGGCGGCAAAGGAAGAATTGACGAAATGTATGGTTTGCTGAAAAGGCGATAAACGCGGAATAGTTTTTATATTTTCTCCTGTTTATTTGTCAGTGGCTTTAATGCCTGTCTTTGCCTCGATTTAGATAGCGTTGGATGAATCTAAGGGTTCCCGTACGCCCATGTTTTGAATCAAAGTTTTCTAGATTTATTCCTTCATGTGATTAGATCACGATTTTAACTTATTGCATTCTGACTATGCTTTGTATGTGCTGGACTCACATGGACTGAGCATGTATTTAGTAATCAAACCAGATAGCAACCCAGCCCTACGTAGATATTGGGCTATATGTATACAGAGCTAAGTTGTTTCAATAAATATCCACGTATTGAAAGTAAGCGCTTTATCCGGTCATTATGCCTGCTGCTTTCACCCTGTGAAGATTTTTGTAATATTCTTTAAACATGAATCAGTACCAAAATGTCCAGTTTACTGTGCTCCTTAAAGGAAGAACTCACTTTAGCGCTGTGCTTCTTAGCTTATTTTTTTTTACTCGGTAGCAGTATGAAGGAAGCAGTGGTTAAAAATATTGTAATTTTGATTTGCCTGAATCTGCCCGAGATGAGGAAATGCCCATATAGGTCATGAAGAGGATTCTTTCGTACAAAATTCCGGTGTGATTTAGTCAAAGACCAGCGAGACACTCACCCGCGAAGAGACTTGGCGCTTCTTCTCGTGAAAGGAGAGCATCGCAATTTCGAATAGCCTTCTCTAGATTTCAGTGCGACAGCAGCTGTTAGCTATGAACAGGTGTCTGCGTGTCCGGCCCATCCACCCGCTTGTGCGCATAATTTACACAGATGTACCGCCGAAACCTCGTGGAAAGCACTGTTAAGATTTGGAAGGGCTGCGCAAAGCTGCACAGGATGATGCGCAGAATCCGAAGCAGATGAAAGGGGCAGGGGCGCTGTGTGCTGCAGCTTAAGAAAGGATTCCCTTCGAAAAAGCCCATATACACACCATATCCAATAATCCCCTATGAACCTATAGGGATCTCATATGTTCATGTTATCATATGGGGCATGCCCCATAGAATATATAGGAACGTACGGGTTTTTATATGGGATGCCAATGTGTTCATATGGAACATGCCATCATAAAATATATGACGGTATATGGGTTCTTACATGGGGTCCTCATATATTCATAAAATGTTATTGAATATGCGGCATATTGGCTTTTAATGTGCATTCTTAGAATACTTCCTACAGCCTTCAGAATGTCTGCAATCCTTTTCCCGCCAACTTGAGTCTCAGGGTAGTCTATGGCCTATAGTCTATGGTCGATAGGTAGTCTATGGGGAGTCTATATTCACAGGGTAGTCTATGAATAGAGCGTCAGGGCTGCTGTGCTGTTGAAACCAACAGTTAAACCAACTTGGGTCCTTGGGTATGTGCCGCTCTTCAATGACAAAAAAGAAGTCTAAAATTTTCCGGTGATGGGCAGAATCAAACCCGTGTCATATATATTCAGGGAATAAATGTATAGGCACGCGCCAATCACGGACATCGCGGCAGCACCACTAGTTGTAGCAGCGCGTCTAGATGAATGTGTGATAAAGGCGCCCCGCTGCATGCACGCCTCATCCATGACTGGTTTTGCTCGTGGCAATACGGTGTGTCGCTACATTGCTTCAATGCTAATCGCTATAACCTCGACATTTATCGTGAGATGGATTCTGCCGGAAACTTCTTCCGATAAGGAAAGGAGATGCGGTGCGAGGGTTTATCGCGGAGACTACGAAGTAATGTCGAGACATCTCTGGTCCTACAGTGTTGGATGCTGCGACAAGAGTGTATGTCGCACGTTAGAAAAGTGCGGGAACTGCAAAGGTTTCGGGAGATCCAACAAGAGCTTTTGATATCTAACATCGCATAATATGAAGGATACGTTCTTATTTTTTTTCTGGTGTGGCAGATAAAAAGCAGCTGGAATTAAATGAGATCCGGGGAGCGGAGGGAATCATTTCATTATGAAGATTTTGCTTATGCCAACCTAAGTCGAGTAAAAGAAAAAAATATTGGCTTATTGGTTGATTTTGCTTCTGACTTTTACTCAATGTTCTAAATATTTGATGAAAAGCAAAATGTAACAAAAAACTTGGCAGGGAAAAAATCAAATGCGCTGATATATGTTTTACTTATAGCATTCGACCTGACGCGGTACTTTTATAGTCTATGCAGCCACTCACAAAATATTTTGGCAATTTACTTGACGCATTGAAATAGTGAGCAGTGTAACTAGCTGAACTGGGTAGTAAACCTTGTTAGAACAAGGACTAGAACTTTTTTTTTTAAGTTCTCTTGTTGGCGAACATGAAAGTAAGAGTGACACGAACTTACGTTGACTGCTATCTCTCTGGTTCGCGCAAGTTTTCTTTTCCTAACACACTATTTGCATATGGTTCTACTCCTCCAATCAAGGAGCGAGTGGGTGACCATCTGCAGCGGGAGAATATTTGGCGAAACCTGCGACCTGCGCGCAACAGCCAGTGCCGCCCGCCAGAAAAGCTGGTTGCGCACTGGATGGCTCACCAACAACGACCGCACTCCCTGGACAAGTTTCCTCGATACTAAGGTGCGAGGTTCCAAGTGCGCCGTATACTTGCAGCGTGGCCGAGTGTGAAGACGAAGTGAACGTGGCCTCGGGCGCTCGCCAGGCGGGTGCTGTCTGTGTCTCCTTGATTCCATTGCAATATATATATATATATATATATATATATATATATATATATATTACACATACGAAGTTCGCTTCATTGTTATAGGCGTAAAAAAAGAACGCACAAAAGAACGAATCTAACACTTCTAATAAGGAAACGAGTGAGGTGAAAAACAAGATACAGACAAGTATTTTTTTAGAGTACTTGTTTTATGACCACATAAGGCGGAGACGCTATGCAACTAAATCCAACCCAGCCGTTATCGGGTAGTCCAGCTGAAGTTCCATTTATTTCCTGCGCTTTACTACCTCGATCTCGCTCGAACCTCAGGACGCCTAGCCGAAGGAACTAAACGAAGCTCCTAGTCATGCAGCTCTTTTCCTGCCATTGTTTCCGATTCAAGAGTGCTCCTTAGTGTAATTAGCGCTTCAGAAGCCCGGCGTGTGTTACGAGAAGGGCCACGAGTTCTTCGCTTTATTTTTAGAAACAGGTATTTCCTGTTTGTCACCCTAATTAAAACTCACGTTCTTGTGGACCGCGTAGAAATGCTATCTCGAACGTGACACTGGCCAGCGACGGGTGAATTGCTCTCGTTAATAACTGAGGTAAAGTTCAGTTAAAATATATGTGAAGCCATGCTAGAACTGCTGGCTCATTTACATAATGGAGGGCTTTCTTTGCGTTCTGCGACCCCCCCCCCCCCCCCCTTTTCTTACAATTTTCTAAACGAAGCTTTGTTTGCCTGCATAAAGAAAAAAAAATCATGGGTTTAGAATATAAAACAATGATTTACCTATGGCAAGTGTTGCTGTCTAGAAGTCATCTAGAAGTTGTAATGGACGCCGAGACGTTCTACCTAAACGGCTTTGTTTTCCGAGGTGCATGCTGGCTAGCATCAAAGCAGCACTACTCTCGACAACATACTATATGTACCATTGAAGAAGTCCTACGCATGCGCAGAACGGGCACTTCAATACAAAAGAACCCAAATCTGTTGGCGTGAGCATCGTATGCGCGCTATCGACACAACAACCTATGGCGAGTGTTGCTGTCTAGAAGTCGTCTAAATGCAGCAGCACATACGGTATATTTCTTGACATGACTATATTTCTATTAGTCTTGATTTTCATTTCGGCATAGCTTGCGAACGATGTAGTGAATGCATAAGCATAAACACTACATGAGATGCGGAATATGCACGCTGCATATTGGATGAAAATAAACACCATTAAACACTTTGCTTTTAGTTGTAAGGAATTTAATTTATTGAAGCAGGTAGCGTGAGCGCCGCCACGTTGTTATTCGCAAACTACGCAAGTCATGCAACACTCTCAGCGCTAAAATAAAAAAAAAAAATCACCGCCCCTTTCACTCCGTGAAAATGGTCGAACAGCGAAGCTGTGTTAGTTACACCGAGTGTTAACGCATGCATTTGCATGCGTTACACGTGATGCGATTGCGTAAACACAAGTAAACACGGATCTATAACAGGAAGTTATATTGAAACGTTGCGAGGCACCAACACTATTTCCGACGCTACTCGACGAGTGTCCAGTAGCGGCCGTGGTCCAGTTCTCTGGTCGAAACCTGCCGAGCTACCGCCAGAGGCATCGGCTGCAGTCACGGACACCGCGCACGTTCGGCGCGAACGCGGTGAAACGCGGACCGCGTCGGCAGCAGCTCTATGCATTGCGCGTTATCCGAAAGGGTGCGCTGCACAGAAACACCTTCTCTTATCGCCTCTCCTCCTCGCGCCAAGCGCGGCCTCTTATTGGTCGCCTCCGCCCCCAGCATGCCTCTCCTCCTCTGCTGGTCACGTGACTTGCCCTCCCCCAGCGCGGCTCTCATCCTCTCCTAGTCACGTGACCAGCGTGACGCCGGACAGGCAGCGAAGGGTCGACTAAGAACAGCTTCGCTGTTCAAATTAGCATACATACGTAACCCGCAAAAACGTTTAATTACCTTCTGCAAACGCACACTTTCGACCCGTTGTTCTATAGCATGCACAAAACTATTGTGTGCGTTATTCTAGAACGATTCATACTCTGCGCCTGCGGGCAGGAAACAAACAGGAAACAGAGCGAGAAATAATGAAACATGCAGGCGGAAATGGGAAGCCGAGCTGCTCTTCCAAAGTACGCTGACGCGTGCGGTTGCCAGGCGCGCAAGTGCGGGTCCTCACAGGGAGGGACGTCCGGCAAGATTTACGACGACGTTTCGCGGACAAGAAAGGCATGACACCAGCCTCCGGCCCCCAATAAGGATTTCAAAGGCAAAGGAAATAAGCGGCAAATATCGGTTGTGTTTGGGATTGTGCGCTTGGCTGTACCCATGGAACGGATAAAACGATGATCAGTGCGGGAGGAAAGCAAGTGACCCAGAGGGGTTCGGACTACAAACAATAAACAGAATAAGTAGCGAAAGAAACGAAGTGTAAGCTTTCAAGCAGCAGACACGACAGTCAGACTGGACGGAAGGTTCCGAGCTGCGAAGTGTAAACACAGCGCGACTCGGAAGAAAAGCGTGCTTAGAATACGAGTATGTATATATACAGTGCCAAATCTCCCGGCCATCTGAATCAAGCATGACCCTGAGATACGGAAAAGAAAACAAGAAACGAAGAATGTATGTGCCAGCGAATGTTTTGTTCCGGCAAAATAAATGGCACTGGAAGAGAAATGGGTGACACCTTTTCAGCACAATGTGCACCGATCATGTGCGGTCGATATATCACGGCCGTGCTCGCCCGTCTCACGGTTTCTTACTGATGCGCAATGTCTTCCGAACGTTTTGTCGCGCTGAAGCGACGTGACCTGCACAAGCAACGCTAGTGTGCATTTGACGCGATTCGTCCCGGCAGAAGGGATTCGACAAATAGGGACGGCGAAGACTGCTGACGTGGCGACTTGTGGTGCGCTGGTGAGAAGGGTATTCAATGTTACTTGCTTCATCGTTTTTTTGTTTACGTCTGAATGCGTGCAATTAGCCAGCAACGCATCGATTATTGCCTTCGATTGGCATTGAGCGTCCATCCATTTGTGATATACTTCTTCATTTCTGGATACATCTAGTGCCGAAGAGCTCTCAGAATTCACAATGAGGCATGTGAGTTTACGTGCTTATATTTGGTAGGCGAATTTAGGTTTTAGTTGAAAAATGCGTTTTATGTGGCATTTTCATACCAGTAGCCTTCAATAGCCGCGTTTACAGCCGCGTTTACATGAATGCGACAGTAGCGCATCGCATTTCCAAGCGCATTTGGGAAAGGCGATGCGACGCCGTTTACAAGTAGCGCATTAACTCTCCCGAGAACGTAGCGCCACGTGCGTGAGTCGACTCCCGCCCGTAAATCTACCATCGCCTCGCGCATTAATGCGATGCACCTTCCTAGGGAATTAGCACTGTTTACATGAATGTGATGCGCTAGAAATGCGATGCCATGCGCCAATGTCGCATTCATGTAAACGCGGCTATTACATGTTTGCATTTTTATGAGAAAAAAGCCACCGGCGAGCCAATTAGGTGCGCTAACATCTCCTAAATCAGCTTGATAAAGCATGGGCGTGTTACGGCTAACCGTCGGCTGCTGACATCTAATCAGATTTCAAGTTCGTGTCATCGCTACGTGTTATTGTGTACATTCGCACGTACTGACTGCAGGGGAAAACGGAATAATGAATGAATGAATTCCGGGGTTTTACGTGCCAAAACCACGATTTGATAATGAGGCACGCCGTAGTGTGGGACTCCGGATTAATTTTGACCACTGGGGGATCTTTAACGTGCCCCCAATGTATGGGACACGGGCGTTCTTGCATTTCGCCCCCATCGAAATGCGGCCGCCGTGGCAGGGATTCGACCCCGCGACCTCGTGCTTAGCAGCGCAACACCATAGCCGCTTAGCCACCGCGGCGGGTGGAAAAAGGAATAAGCTTCAACGACTGAAAGCGGCTTGTTGTTTGCTTGACGAGTTCAAGATTTCTTCCACTGGCGTATAAACTATCTCCCCTGCCCCCCCATACAATAAAAAAATATATAATAATGAATAAAATGACCTTCGTTACTGCGACCACGCACTTTGGCTCAGGTCGCTAAGAAAATTCTTATCGGAAAGCTAGTGCACCTCCGCGCGCCTCATTATGCAGGGAAATCTCCCTATTCTGCTGTGTCTGCGAATGGCATAAAAAAGTACACGTGCAAATCTGCGAAAAACATTCCTTCATTACAAGATTACTCTGGAAGATGAAATGTTAAAGATTTTATCTTGAAAGAGCTTCCTGTCAGCACTTCCAATAAACTTTCTTTCTTTGCCGGAACCTTAAACATGCACTCGTTATCAAGATAAGAGCACGATTACGGGAAAAGAGAAGCCACGGCCACGCTCGTTAACCTAACAGCCTTCTGAGAATGAACCGGCACGTACACGCAAAGTACGAACTAGGAATGATCATGTCTGTCTGAGCCCTCAATTTGCCGAAAAGGTTCCCGGCCAAAGCTTTCATTTTTAGAGCAGACGAAATTTCACTTGCCTATGCCGCTATCATTACTACTATAGGCTCATTTTTTATACCCCAAGTTCTTTGTACCCCAAAAAATCGACGGTAATGCGTTAGCATTGAATGAATACAGCGACACAACGTATTGCCACGGTTGAAACGAGTTATGTGTGAGCCGTGTACTGCAGCGGGATTCCTCTTTAGCTCTTTCCTAAAAACACTCGGCGCCATCTAACGTCGCCGCTGCAAAGCCTGCGCGTGGCCTCCGAAATGCGTGGCGCGCCTGTGCGTACGAACGCCGAGAAACGCGTCACGCGGTAACAGGGGTCCTCCGTCGCGCTTCTTTCTGGACGCCATGCGCCACCTAGTGGTACTGCCGAGAGGTCTGTGCGTGGCCTCAGAGACGAGAAGCAAGACACGCCGGCGCCTGCGAACACTGAGAATCGTCCCCTCGCTCGCCGCTCATTCAGTGGCACATACTCAGTGACCAAAGTTGGTCCGAGGGTTGGTTTCCAACCTCAGCACAGCTGCCCAATGCGCTACCCGTTCGACCAGGGACTACCCAGTGATACAAGAAGGCGGGGATATTGTTAGATATAAGCATACATAGATAGACACTTTACCCCCGGAAAGAGCGTGAAGTGCCCTATGAATACTAACGCCTTAAAAACACATCAATGGAAGCGAGCATAGTGCCTCTACCGGGCTACATATGTCTATTCCGGGGGACAGCACTTTTAGACCATATTAGACAGTTTTAGCATTGCGTGATACGGGGTATGCCTACTACGTTATAGCTTACCAGGAGAGGCGCTGTGCTCATGATACCGTCGGCTACCGCAGCGCCAGGCGTAGCTGCCGCAGCGGTTGTTTGATAGTTTGTTGTGTTTATATATATTGTAAGGAAGATGAACGATATATTATTTATTTCTATAAACCTGCCTCTGCATAGATACGTCTCTATATATCGATCGGTTTTATGAATCGCCATTTATTTTCCTTTTCGTCATCTCTTCCGCTTCTTTTGTGCGCGCTGCACGATTGTAAGCTTTCTATTGGTGCCCTGACCCTCACACAAGCACCGTAGTCGTGCTCGAGTGGGCGGGCCGCTTAGTGCGGCTGCGGGAGGTAGTGAGATTGGTTCCTAGAGGAGGTTAACTGTCGACATCCCCGTAAGGGAATGCCTCACTGCCGGTGGAATACCGCCTGTCCTGGTTGTTAGTGCTAGGACCTTAGGCCTCAGTCCTCCCCACTGGGGGAGAGATGGTTTCCATCTCTCAGTCTTCTTTTGGTCATATTGCACCTCTTTCAAAGGAAAACGATGGCGTAGTCAGCGTGAAAACAGACGCCGGCGGCGAACATAAAATGCAGCATAAACAATTTTTTTATTGATTATGATTCGTTCCTACCAGAAAACATATCGTCAAATCTCTGAAGTAACAAAAAAAAAGAAAGAAAGAAAAAAAGATGGCATATTGAAGCGGGCTGAAATCGATGGGCACACTTCCCACTTCTGGCCGAAAGTACAGTGGGCGATGACGTCATCGTAACGTCAGTGATATAAAGGCAAGGATACCTTCGCTTCTAAGCCGAGTTTTCCTTCGTTACTGGCGGTAGCTTTATCTTTTTCTCATCATTACACAATCAACTTGTCTCGACCAGATGTCTTATGGGCCGACGCAAGTATAGTTACCGTACAGCTACCACTATGGAGCTCCGTGGTGTGAACGGTGTACGCGCACCTACAGCAAAATTTTACGTGTGGAGAAACACAGGCAAAAAAAAAGACGATTTAAAGTCTATTTGCAAGAGCAGGCTCAGCAGCGAGCTATGTCGAAACCAACTCGTGTTAAGGACTGTCAGTGACATCTCATCCTCTTCCCTGCGGCGATCAGTCTTTAGAATTTGGTTGTATCCTAAAAATAGATAGTTTTTGAAATAGGGGACCCAGATTTATGAGAACGTAGTGCACTGTGCGTACAATAGAACGCATAGGTAGTATAAAAATACAAAATATGGTTTTACGTGCCAAACAACGATATCATTATGAGGCACGCTGTAGTGGGGGACTGTGGAATAACATCGACCACCTGGGGCTCATACTTGACTTGAGGCTTAAAAGAACGAAGACACAAAAAAAGGAACACTAGACAGGACGAGCGCTCGTCCTGTCTGGCCTTCGTTTTCGTTTGGCCTTCGTTTTCTTTTTAGCGCCTCAAGTCAAGTATGCGATTCTTACAAACTCGCCCAAATTTCATTTCTTGCACACCTGGGGTTCTTTAAGGTGCACCCAATGTACGGTACACGGGCGTGGTGGCATATCGCCCCCATCGAAATGTCGATGCCGCGGCCGGCAATGAATCCCCCGCGTTCGGGCTTAGCAGCGCAATGCCATAGCCCCTGTGCCACCACGGCGGGTAGGTAGCGTAAAAGAATTCTAAGGGCCTACAATGTAGTTTGGGTGTTCGCGCACGCTGAGCCGCTTGGGTAGACAGTTTCTAAACCTTTGTAACATTTAAACATTTCTTGCGTTTTGAATTGAAGCATTGGACAGTTATTTGCTTTGCCCTATCCCGGTCTTGTCCAAGCTGGTTCGCGCTGGCGATGTTGGATGTGACACCCGAATATTCGCTTGAGTAGAAGTACGTTTTATTAATAAGAACTCAAGGGTAACGGGTTTAAACAGCAGTCTTGTTAATTAAGCATGCAGCCTGCGGACCTCATTCTCCAGCACGTGTTTATAAACCTAATAGCCGACTACAGAACTGCGCATTTGCACGCACGTGTAGGCTTAAATTTGTCAATAAAACGAACCGCGTTTCCCGTCAGCCCCAACTGGGCGGTCGAATAGTATTCGGAAGACCCGCATCTGCGCAATCCACTCTCTGCCCCTCATGAGGACCCATTGTGCGACCCGTCTACTCGGGATTTTGCCCGCTGCCATGGAACCCGAGATTGACTCGCGGGATTTCGCCACGCACTTGCGCATGGCTGGAGTGGCTGCGGAGAGTCGGCTTCGCTATATCCTCGCCTGATCCCAGCTCAATTGTGCGCTCCTATTGCAGCTTCTTACGGCAGTGACTCGCAGAGTGCCCTGCAGGGACAAGTCTTGTATTAGGAATCGTGGCGCGCGGCCTGCACCGCCTAACGAGCGTTCGTATAAAGGCCGGCTATTCACGTGCAGCCATCATATTGCACGTCTACAAGAGGCAAGTGTGGGGCCTCGCGGGCTACTAAGGCAATCAGAAAGACGACGACGCCGAATGTCCCGTCGCTCAGTCCCTCCATTCTTCGCTCACTACGCTATCACCGCCCTCTCTCTTTCCTGCGAGGTGTAGTTTCCCTTATCACCGGCATTAAGGCTACGACCGCGGCGCTGACTGAATGGCTATCTCGTTCTTTCGTTTTAGGCTGCTCGTTTCAAGCGCATAATCGAAGCGCAGTCCAGCATGGAAATTGCTTGCGCACGTGATTCACACGTGACACCTGAATGTTTTCACTGGAGGCAGCAACCTCCCGTCCTATTCACTCGAACTTCTTTCCCTTCTTGTTCGTTTGTTTCTGAATGCAAGGTTAGAGAGCACTTCATACAAGCACAAAGGACGCTTGCCATTTTACCAGAATAATAATAAAAAAAGGTTGTTGAGGTGTTTCTGACAGATCCAACGCGCAGTACTGTAAGCGTACTTGTTCGGTGGGAAAAGCTACGGCCGATCGAGTGGCATTTAACAGGCACAGAGTTATCAAGGAGGCTATGCTCTAACCTAGCGCCAAACTTGGTTCGATTGGTGGTAACGCGTGAAGTTTGTAAGCTAGGAGAAGTGACTGTTGTTGTCGGTTTCTCTCAACTATATGTGTGATGAAGATTCAGTCATTAGACGCCGCTGGTTCCGAATTCGATTGTAGATTTTATGGCTCGTAGGCTTAACACAGATTAACTTGTCTGGTGAAGGCACGTAAAGTTGGTTGCTCAAAACTAAGCGCAACAAATTGCTTGCTGCTAACTAAATTGTAATCAAACGCGATAACACTAAGTAAAAATTACTCTTCTTGTCATAAAATGGTATACTTTATTTTAATATTTAAAATAGCTTTCCTTTGACGCCGTAGTGGCGCTGCAAGCGCAAGACGCGATCCGCAAACGCAAAGCGGACTATTCTAAAACTCTTCGCTCCTGCGTGCCGTAACGCTAACACCCGCAAAGTTTCTTGGGGCCCCAAAGTTTTGGGGCTGCTATTCTAAAACTCTCTATTAAAGTGCTTAGGAGGTCGCAATACTGCATCCTGCTTTCGTGCGTAACCAAATCAGTTATCACTAATGCGAATGCTTTCTTTTAGTGGGACGTTGACACTGCGTAACACTATGCCTTTGCAGACTGTGTGACATCGCCGACAAACAGTTCTGTATTGTGTGTGCTTTTCTTTATTCTTCTTCGTATTATTTTTCGCTTATTTATCGTATTCCTTTTCCCCGTCCCCGGTACAGGGTAGCCAACCGGAGATATTCTCTGGTTAACCTCCCTGTCTTTCCTTTGCCTTTCTCTCTCTCTCTAACGCCCGGCGCCTTGGTTCACTACCGTTTATGCAGCTTGGGCAAAGTAGAACAAAATAATATATAACGAAAACAAAAAGAAGCTTAATCTTGCGTAAAATCACAGTTGCGCGTGCCTCGTTTGAAGTAAGAATGCAAATTTGTGTATTGCGTAGCTTTGGGGCTTGCACGCAAAGATTCTCTGGGCTTTGGCATTCGTGCCGATGTGTTTTGCAAGACAAGTGGCATGCGAAGCGCTGCTGATAATTATTCGAATAGCATCCGTAGTGCCAGCTTCATCACCGCAACCCTCCAATCACGCTCTATTACCATTAACACCGAGGGTCTGCATGCGCTTCGAGCCACGAACGAAGAAGAACGCGCTCTTGTTATCGGCTGGGCTCGACGGCGCAGCCGCCGCGCCACTTCGCCGTGAATAAATTTAGGAACGACGTCGTACTTCTAGCCATTTGGCGGTCTTGAAATTCTGCCTCTTTTACGAACAAGGGCGGTGGCTTGGGCTAGATGGTAATTGATGGTAGAAACGACGTACAGCGCCTAGGACAGGGACTGAGGGAGACGACACACTGCACTTTTACGAGTTTCGAAATGAAAGCTGTCATGAGCTGTTGCCTTCAACCGATGCGAACAACAATCTTATGGCCGTGTCCGCATTTCACACGCAGGTGAGTGGCGGATATTACAGGCAGTATATTAAAATTGGCTCTGTTAACTTGCAACGATGCTTTCGCTTCTCTACATGGTTTCTGTTTGTAATATGCAAGGTGTCCTCTAGTTCTTGTTTGTAGGTCACTAGCTTTTTCGTGGCAACCACAGGGAAAACAGAGGCAAAACACGATTTTCTGAAGTGCTTAACCGTTTTTATGAGCTTCTAATTATTGTGTGGAACCCAGCAACGGAGAACTGGCACCTCGTTCATTCAAGCTTTAGTGAGTGATTTATGTGGATGAAATTGAAAATGTTGCAGGCTATTGTATCGCTGGATTCTCTACAAACAATAAATTGTTTAGGTTTTGAATAGCGCAAGAGCCTGAGAAGGATACGGGATAGATAGAGCCTTAATGTTGGAAGTTAGCGCTCCGTCTTTCCCATAGCCCTCTCGCCCTGTTGCGCTATCCAAAACCTTTACTATGGCGTAACAACAGGCCCAAATTGCCACGATAATAAATTTTTATGTGATCAAAGGATGGTTCCACGAGGTAATATGCAAAACCATAAACTTTTACATTCGTCAGCTGTTAGAATGGAATGTTTTGATGGCGATGCATGATTTCGACCAAATTCATCTCCGACTCCTGTATGCTTAATATGCGTTATTGCACATATTTCATTTTTCTTCTTCCTTTACTTTCTTAATTCCACAACCGTTGACAGTACCTCGTGTTTCACTTTTCTTTTTTTTTTTTTTTACTAATAGCTCTCCAACTTTACACGTAACGTCATCCCCTTTCTTCCGCCCTTTCCCATATATTCACTACCAACATATGACTCTAATAGTCGTTAAAGCTATACAATGACTACCTGCATCGCAAAAATAAGTAACTGCTCGCTGACGCATTCGAAACATTCAACTCGAAGACAACCGGGTGTTTCACGTAGCTTGAAAAAACTATAAGGTGCTTCACCTTAAGCGAGTACGACCAGCCATATATTGTTCTTTTTTATCTTGGGCAACGCTAAAAATTTTTGAAGTGGGATTATTTAGCTAACAAATTTGGATAAATTAGACAAAACATTCGTATAAATTCAGAGCATGTATGTTGTAATTGAAGAGTCTTACAGCATGCGCCGAAACACCCAATAAAGTTGTTTCCGTGACGTTATCTCGCAGGTGGCTCTTTTTTTTTTTGCTGTGAAGAAGGCGTGCTGATTATTTAAAAAAAAATGACGTCGCTGAACTATTAAAAGAATTGTGGGGTGTTACGTGCCAAAATCACGATCTGATTATGAGGTCCGCCGTAGTGTGAGACTTCGTATAAATTTTGACCACCTGCGGTTCTTTAACATGCACGCGATGCACGGTACACGGGCGATTTTGCATTTCGCCCCCATCAGAATGTGGCAGCCGCGGCCGTGATTTGATCCTGCGAGTGAACTTTTGTTTGTCTGGATTGCAAAGTTCTCAATCCTTCGAAAGAACGGAGCCTGTATTTCCATCGCAAAAGAAAAATAAAGTGTTCGGTTACAGCATTCAGTGCCAGCCAGCACCTTTGTTTCGAAGAGGGTCCTTAATTATAAAAAATAGGCCGGCGCTGAGCATGAATGCACTCTCTCTCGTCGGAAGTTTTTACGACTCAAATGCGGGCTTCGTTTTTTGGAAGAATAATTGCGAGCGCTACATTCCAGACGCGCAAGCACGCAATCATATGATTGTTTCATATTTGGAGGGCATTTCTTAGAACCGGGAAAAAAAGTCCCACGTTAATGATGGGAGCACGGCAACGACTTCATTAAATGTTTCGCAGGTCGTTCTACTGCTTTTCAAATACATTTTGCACGTCCCTAAAGCCAATAGAAACTTTTGTAAAATTAACGCAAATTATTGGCAATCTAATCGCAATTAAGAATAATCTGAGTAACTGCAGGCCACTACGAAGAATATGCCGTTGTTGTTATTCGGATAAGACTTACTGTAATAGTATAATAGTTACTATAGAAGTTACTTTAGTATTATTTCGATGCTTGGATCAAGTTACGTGGAACGCCATGCAGGCGCGGTCGTTTAAAAAAGAAAAATTCAAACCAGAACTGTAATACTAGTCGGCCCGACGACAACGACAGCGACAACGACTTTGATGACACGTACGACGGTGACGTCTTTGATGTTAAATGTGACGCAAGCCCTGCGACAGCGATAATTATGACGTTAATGCTCACATTTCGTGAGGTGAGGTCATATAAAGTTTTTTGTCGAGTTCTTTTTCTATACCAAGAAATTATTATTATTATTATTATTATTATTATTATTATTATTATTATTATTATTATTATTATTATTATTATTCGATTTGAAAACATATATACACATGACAGGAAAGGGAAAGCGAGGAGCAGGCTGGCAACTGCCACTGGAAGGGGCACAACGCCTGCCTACTAAAGGAGGAGATAGAAACATAGAAATGGAAGATAGGAAGAAGGGGAGAGAAGAGCAAAGAAAGATCGAGATGACAAATCTAAAAAAATATAGAAGAGAACGCAGTACAGGTCACTCACAGCAGTGCCGGTCGCTGCAGGTCATGCTATATACTAAAAAACACGTTAAATAGAAAAGAAACAGTCTCTGAGTTACAAACGTGAACCTGAGTTAGTTAATTCCAGAAAAGGAACACGACGCGATACACACAATGATGGCGCCTGCGACAGTCCGCACATCTGCAAAAGAGAAAAGATGTATGGTAAGGCACGGCGGTGAATTAGAGGTACTTCTGATTTGCTACTCTGCCCAGGAGGATAAGGTAGGAGGATAGCAAAAAAGAAAGAAGAGAGAGAGAGAGAGAGGAACATGAGCAAATTTAGCCATATATAGTCTATTTAGCGGTAGCAGGCAGCGTTCTCAAAGTGTATATCTATACGTAGGGCTGTAGACACCTGGAGCTTGAGTAGCGCATCTATTGCCTTTTGTGCGGAGTTACTTTGGGAGCACTTGCCTATAACTTTCTGTTCTGATAGTGGGCGATTGTCTATTCCCTCCAGTACTGTGCACATCACTTGCCTCTGAGCCCTATACCGCGGGCGGGCACAACAAAGAAGAAGTGTGAATATATCGTCGCAGCTGCTTGTACCACACGTGGGGCTGTCGGCTATCCCGGCATCGAAGGCATAGTAGTTGGTAAATGCGACGCCGAGCCGCGAAGGGTAAACGTGAACTGTTCGCGCCATTGTATCACAGGCGGTAGACGCAATTGCTGAACCGGCGACAACGAACGTAAACGTAAACACCCGCAAGACGTACCCATAACAGTTAACATTAAAACCTCGGGCAGTTTTAGATAAGCCTGACCCATAGGATGCCAATGGAAGTTTTGCTGATTCTACGGGGAAGTATAGGGCTGATAACTCAGTTCTCACTATGCCTCCTATTTACCCTCCTCTGCTGAGGTTGCGATTGCGAGATGGGGGATCTCGGCAGCGCGTCTGCACTTCGAACGAGTTGAGTCCAAATGAGAGTTCTCAGCGCTTATCGGTGCTCGCGGTAATCGACAACCTCATCGATCACTTTCGGCTGGGCGCTGCCTTCGCCTTACGCTTCCTGTACTGCGTACGCCGCGTTGCTGCCTGTGCTATACAGCTACGCTCACTTGCAGTAGGATGCGGATGCTTCTATCCACGCAATCAGTTTCGAGGCTCACTTTCTAGGTTCTGCCTCGCGTAGCGTGCTGCTCGCGATGAAGAATACTGCTGAGCACATTACGCGGACGGACGTCATTGTTGTCGGACAATTATAGTCAGGTGCACTTTGCTGATGTAGACGTTTTTGAATGTCGAGCAGCTTACCAGGGATGCAGTGGCGGTGTCATTGCTAATACTTCAATAGATTATGAAAGTGTAGATCGTACAAAACATGAAGGGCGCTGACAATAGAAACAGGCAAGCACTGACTCGCAACTCAGTTTATTAAGTACACATAGGTATATAGAGTTTTGAATTGATGCGTGTATATTTAATTCGCCCCAAACTATTCTGATAGTGCACACGAAGTTAAAATAGTGCTTAAATAAGTGAGCGGGTTAAGGAAATCTTCCCAGAAGCACTCGAATTAGTTTGCAGAATGTGAAAGAATTTAGAGATATGGTGACTTCTTCAAAAAACAAAAACTACCCTGTATGCTGGTTGCCGTCGTTGCAAGAAACCCCCGTGAGTAGTTTGTAAACACATGACGACCAGCTCAGGTGTCACCAGAGTCGCACTTTTCTAACGATGCCTTTTCTGATGCTATTCCTTGTCGTCATTTTTCGAGCTTCTTCAGTGGTCAGAGCGGCGCTCCGTCTACCTTATCAATGAGATCAGCTAGGCCTTGAGCGGTGGATTACAAGAGTGACATATTATCGAGTGGAAGGCATCGCTAGTAAATCGCGGCCTTTAAAAAAAAAATATATATATATATATATATATATATATATATATATATATAACTTGTTAAATCAATTTTTTTAATATGATTGAAAATTTGAGTGGCACATCTGCAATTTTTGTTTGCTTGAGTGCCTAGCTTGCAGATTTCAATATATTGTACAAACAGAGAAGCATCTTAGGTGCCGGTTTATCAATCATGAGCCCCATTGCAATTTTATCCCGAATGTCCACATCGCAAGGCATGCCAAAATTTGTGAGCCTCCGTTTAATAAATATGAAGCAACCATTTGGTGTTGTTCTGTATTAATAAATAATTTATTTATCTCGGATACCTCAGGGGCCCCTCATAATGGGACATTACATAACAAGAACTTGAGTCTAGTTCGGATGGGGAGGGCCACCGTGGCAGTAGGCAAGTCATTCTAGTCCTTTGATGTATGGGCAAAGAACGATGATATCAGCGCAGATGTTGGGGCGGGAGGAGAATAGACTGCACATCGGTGACAGATGCAGTCACATTACGAAAGTGAAATATATATATATATATATATATATATATATATATATATATATATATAGTTAAAAAGTGCTACTGACCGGCTTCCCACACGTCACAAACATACACTTATTTTTTCACTTTGACGCTCCCAATACCAACGCATTAAATAGACGTCGAATGTCAAACAGTTCTAAAGTCCTGGCGGACACGTTTGACAGACAAGACTGACGTTTCATTCGTAAGGAGTTCGGTGACGAGACGGGGGCAATTCTAACGTTTTAGGAATTGCCGTTTTTTATGAGCGAGTTTCTCGACATAAAGAAGTATAAACAAAGAAAAAGAAGTCTGAAAAGACTTGGCGGGGTTTTACAAGGAAACGACATAACGCGAATGCTTAGACTGGCTCTTTTCGAAACGTTTTTGAGCCGCCTTTACTTTGCGGAGCTGTGCTTTCCCGCTGCGACCTGGACGGGAATCAAGGGAGGCAGCTTTCAAGCTTTATATTTCGCTGTTTCATTATGCCGATGTAATTAAACTGGCTGATATTAGATTTTGTACTGCATTGCTTGCCGTACTGACATTTTCATTGTCCGCATCGTTTATTAAACTGCTTAATTTTACTGACACATTATCGAGGGAAATAATGAGAAACGACCGGTGCTCAGGTCCACCTGATGCAAGGTGCATTTTGTATTATCTCTGCCGGAGAAAAAAAAAATGTGATAACAAAACGTTAGTATATCGGGATCTCTGCAAACATGATTTCTTTTTGTTCGACCTCACGGGGACTTGTGAGTATTTAAAATTGCTTTATCGTATGTGGTGTGCCTCGCTAGCGGTGTATCCAATAAAAACCGGCTCGCGCATGAACCCATGTAGCTGATTTGAATATTGTGACCGTGTTCATAACGCTTTTTTCAGAATTCCAATCATCAGTGAACTTCATCACTTTAAGATTTTTTCAATCGTATCAGTTGCGTAACTTCATTTCGAAATTCGCGTTTTGCATCGAGGCGATTCTTTGGAAGTTATCAGACGGACGAGTAACTAGTGAACAAAAGTATGAAGCTTTCAGCAGATACAGAACTACTTCTCTCTGCAGCTTCGCTTATAGTATTTCCGAAACACACTGGGAATGGAAATTCTAAATTGAAAACAGCCTGATTGCGGATGGTCTTTCCGTCTTGCCGTTCGTTTAGAAAATCTATATATAGTTTACGGCAAACGGTAACGACGATGAACAGACTCCCACACTTTCGGCCAATAAGCGTTACCATGATAATGAAACACGTTGCCCATGCGAAGTTTTCCAACGCGGCATGATTGAAGAGAGTCTGATTTCTCCCGCGTTGTATTCCCAAAGATGCACGCCTTTTTAACTGCGGCCTCTGGGGACGCTCCTACCGATTGCTCAGCGGCCCCCGCACCGCTTCATTAGGCGTGTTTCAGCTCCACTCAGTCAACGTCTCTTACTCCCCTTCACCTTTCGTACTATTCGATAAATTCCGCAAGCAGGTCAATCAATTCATCACGAATTCTTTGTACAAATTGTCTTCCCTGTATTATGCGACCCTGCATCGGTCCTGGTCGATTTCTGTGGAAACACTTTTAACTGCTGTTGGCTTGACTGACAGATGCTTTCTCTCTTTTCGCCTGATTTGACAGGTGAGACGTGTTTATTAGTCCAGCCCTCTCTTTTCTCCCACGGTCATATTGAGACAGCAGCATAGCATGCGGCTGCAGGCGCAGGATGACGTCATCTGACGCAAGGCGGTACGACAAGACAATACAAGTGATTGTGGGTCGCTGAGAAAGGCCTTCGTCTTGCAGCGGACATAAATGGACCAGTTGATGAAGGCAACGATTACGACGAAAAAGCTTCCGCCTGGGTTCGCTCAGGCCATATGCTGAGGGCGTCTCGTTAGCATTAGTCGAACATAGCCGTTCCCGGGAACGCTCGTATGGCTTTCGTCGAGTTGACAATGCCAGCTATAACTATAGTGTTGTGTCACCGCTCGTAACATGCCATGGAGCCGGATGACGAGAGCCGAATAGGCAGATATGTAGATGTGTAGACGACGATAATTGATATCGAACGACGTATAAACTGAGACCAGGTTCACATAACTCTTAGCTAAGTGCGTTTCCTCATCGGCCGACGCTAGGGCGCCCATAATTTATGCTCGTAATGTGCGTTATAACGAGATCATCACTGCTATTCACAATGATCAATCGCGGATCGCAGTTAAAAGAAGTTTTGCGAATACGGGTCAAGTGTAGCACAAACAAGACGACGCCAGAAACACAGAGTAGAGAAGTGTTTATTTATTTTTCTCCGAATTTGTGGTTCATATATACATTATTGCGGTGTGTTAAGACTCAGGTGCATAAAATTAATGGCCGTCGAAAATAAATTACTCTTGCACATCTGCGGAAACAGATATATTCGATGTTAAAGATGCCGAAAAATATACAATGTAGCCTGCATGCTTAAAACAAAAGCGAAAAAGAAGGAAAACCTAGAATGAAAAAGTAATACTAGAAACAAATTTAACTAGGCAATTACTTGGAACCACTACTAAAGTCCTGGATGGCGACGCAAACATATATGAGACTGTACCCGACAGTTGAAGCTCCAAATGAAAGAATAACGGGAATCATCAGTTATAGGCCGAGTTAGCGAAAGAAAATTTGAATAAAGCTGTTTTTCTTTTTTTTCTATATAGCAAAGGGGTGACTAGACACGAAGATCACATCTATTGTCTCGTACGAAATATACAAAATGAATGGGAAGGGATGTACCAGACTAGATATATGTAGGTAAAAATTTACGTATGGAATCCGACAGACTAATTTGGGGAGAGAAGTGCTACACTTTAATTTTCATGGCTTGTGACTCAAGGCGTCTTTCCTATTCGCTGGCTCTAAGGATTTTTAGAGCTTCAACTGTGCCAACGCAAGCTTCAATGTTTTACACAAATAGAGGAAACTGTCAAACGAAATCAACACCATAAACTTATCATTACTCGAAGAAAGCACCTTTTATAAGGCTATTACGAAAGGAACACAACACTGCATAAAATGAATAGGAAGAAAACAACAATAAACTAAATCCCCATAGGCATCTAGCTATAACACCGAGGGCGTGCTTATTATGAAGTAACTGTAGCTTGACTGATGCATGCTTTGCCCTGCTTTTACTATTTAAGAAGATTGTGAGTTCGTTAGTGCCAGTCACTCAAATAGAATCACCGTTTCCTCGAATACAGGATACAATAGAAATTTCTGCGATGTCGAGCAAGATGTGAAGGCTAAGAGGCTTTTAACAACGCATGATTCTCCCTGAGGTGATCGTTGGCCCGTGCTCCTGCCCCTTTTGCAACACATACATTTTACCTCTAGGTAGGGACATTGCTGTTGTTTATATCTCATAGGAAAAGAAAAGTGTACAATCACTGCATTTTATCGGTGCTAACATATGAGGCAGAAACTTGGAGGTTAACCAGGAAGCTCGAAAACATGTTAAGGACTGCGCGAAGACCAGTAGAACGAAAAATGTTGGGGGTAACGCTAAGAGACAGGAAGTGAGCGGTGTGGATGAGAGAGCTAATGAGGATAGCTGATAATCTACTTAGTTGACATTAAGAGAAAAAAATGGTGCAGGGCAGGCCATGTTGTGCGTAGGGTAGATAACCAGCGGGCCATTAAAATTGCAGAACGGGCGCTAAGGGAAGGAAAGTGCAGTCGAGGACGGCAGAAAACTAGGTGGGGTGACGAAATTAGGAAATTTGCAGGCGCAAATTGGAATCAGCTAGCGCAGGACAGGGTTAATTGAAGATTTCTGGGAGAGGCACCTTTCCATTGAACATGCAGCGCCTTCTCGCGGGGCCGCCACGAAGTCTACGCGTGGCACGGCGTTCAGAAAAAAAATTGCTGAGTATATGACGCGGGTTTGATTCTGCCCAGCGCTGGAGAAAGTTTACTGCTGAGCTGTATATGGCTAGGGTGCCATAGCATTTTCTTGTCCGCACACAAAAACTATCATCATCAATGGCTCATGCCCCCATAAGCACTCGTACTCCCGTAAGCAAGCAAAAAATGCATGGCTCATACCCTCTTAAGGCTGAGGCTATAGAGAGAGAGAGAAAAAAAAATTATTTACAGAAAGGCAGAGTGGTCGGCCGGAGCTGTAACTTGCTCTGGACTGCTACTTTACAGTAGGGAAAAGGGACGGGGAGGAAAAGAGCTAATGGATGATGATGATGATGATGATGATGATATGAGGAGGAAGGTGTGTATATACAAGTTCACAACGTTGTGGCATCTCTAAAGCCGTGCGTCCAGCCCAGTGGCCTGCAGAAAGGCTATAGCGGCACTGGTTATCAGGGCTGCGCTGTTTGCATTGGGCCAAGGACCTAGAAGAAACTCGTCTGATGGCTCGGGCCTAAGGTAAAAGGGTGGCGGGCCGGGCCGGGCCGGGCCAGGCGGGTAACGTAGATTATTTCCGGGCCCGGGCCGGGCCCGGGTCTCGCCATAAAACTTTTGGTAGGGCTCGGGCGGGTAGCCCGACGTAAAATCGGGCCCGGGCCGGGCCCGGGCTGAAAAAATCGGCCCGTGCAGTGCTCCACGTTGGAGACATTTCGCTTGCGATGCCACGCCGATCCGGCCCAACCGACCACCCAGTGGCGTACGTGCACCGATTTTACATTATGAAAGTATGTGTCTGCAGTTGCGAGTATGCGGATCAGTGTATATAATAGCAACCACGAAGTCATTGTAACCGTCGTTACTCAGTGACGATGAGTGATGCAATAAAGTCTTAACCACACGTTTTCTTACCACGACGTTTACAGCCCCGCTGCACATCCACCTTCGCAGGGCGGAATGGCCTTGCATCTTTCACTGACTTTTTTACAGCGCAGCTGTTTATGGCTAGAGTTCCGTGGATTTTTTGTGTGCATAAGGCAAAAACTCAGGTCCCGCGCCAACGCGCTCGCGCCACTGCTTGCACGCTCGTCGTCTTCTTCTTCCACAGCTGGCTCGTCGGCGTCCCTCTGATATGTATATTGAGTAGATGAGTTATCAAAAGGCAGCATTTTCCCAGGTAGATAATAAAGGTTTCTCAAAATTTTCCGCTGTGCGACCCGCGTTGGCCATGCCTACGTTCGCACCGCCCTCTCTTTGTCGGCGTTCCAAGTGCTTGCGTATCTAGTTTGCTTTCCTTCCGCTCTCCCATGGTGGCGATATATAAACAAACCAGAAAGACAAGTTGCCATTCTCTATTTTGAATTTCTCTTCTCTTCTGTCGTCGGGATGGGGATCGAGGCCGCATATAGTCCGGACTCCGAAGGAGCAGCGCGCCTATGAAAAGCGACGGCGAGAACAGATGCAATCGGCGCCGACGGGCCGCAAACAACACTTGTCTACCGATCAAGACATATAAGGACCACCGATTAAGGCAATAAATATGCTCGTACCTTTGTTCGAAATTCTGTGTCATGTCTGTGCTGTGGACTAAACAGCGTTGCTGGTTATCCACTTTCACAGATTGGAATGTCTCATAAGTCCGCGACGATAGATCGCCGAGCGTTTAACCCATTGCGCCACAAACGCATTTGCAGAGAGCTACACAGACGCGCCTTATATATCTAACTCTCCTCCGTGTACCCGCGCTCTTGCTCGGGGCGGTGCCGCCGCCTACGAGCAGAAAAGAGAAGTACTGCATTATGACACTAACGCGCACCGACAGTGAACGCTTCGGTGGTCTCAGCTCTATGACGCCTCGATGCCAGCATTCGAAGGGACGCTGGCATCAAGAAGCACTACCAACGCCACCTAGGTGGCGTTGGTAGTGGCGTTCACCGTACTCAGCACAGCGGAGCGCGGCCTCCGCAATTAGGTCTGAAAATGTTTCTGAAGTTGATCGCGGAGGCTGCAATTACGACGCGCTGTACGCGCTGATTTGACTCGGTGACGATTCAGTTACGTGCTTTGTCTTGCGCGTTGTATTAGTGTGTCAGTTACGTGCTTCGTCTTTCGCGTTGTGCTAGCGTGTGCAGCGTTTTTTTCTTTTCCAGGAATGTAAATGCATTTCTGGAACAGTCGTAGCCTTAACAAATCACAATATTTATTCTGGAATGCTGGCTAACATCATATATTTAAGAGCAATTAATCTTTATTAGCGCGGCTCACTTGCTTATTCTTCTGTGCTGACAGTTTGTGGCCACGGTATGATGTGGTATGACGCTTAGGAATAAATAAATAAATAATAAATAAATAAATAAATAAATAAATAAATAAATAAATAAATAAATAAATAAATAAATAAATAAATAAATAAATAAATAATAATAAATAATAAATAAATAAATAAATAAATAAATAAATAAATAAATGCAGTAGAAGCTTGCTCTATATATACCCATGCTTGGTTTTCTGCATGAATACAACGAACGAAAATTCCCCGAATAGCGAATGGCGTGTAATAAAAGAACACAGAAAAAAGGATTCCTCTTCGTAAGGTATATGCCTCGTTCTTGATACTAAGTTGTTTTTGAATTAAACCTTTCCTAGGTTTTAGCGGTTATTGCCGTACGTTACACAGGTACACTGCAGCTATTACACAACCTCAACAAAACTTACGAATGTTGAAATGCAGGACGACTTGATCGGTCACGATAGCGTAAAGGCCGTTTATCTTGAAACATTACCTTTTTGCTGACAACCTAAGCAAACAGCAGATAACTAATCTTCTCCTCCTAACTATTCTGGTACTCAATAAATAGAAAGATCTCAAAGCGTATTCCACTACACTTTTTTATTGCGATAGCAATTATATGGACACTCCAAAGCAGATTTCTGCCGTCGGCGTCGCCGTAGTCGTCGCCGTGAGGTTCCGTATGACGTCAATGGAGATGAAATCGTCGCCGCGCGCCGCCGAACGCTGTATGTGCGAGTGGACGCGCGCTTTCACAGGGAGTGAACCCATGGCGGAGAACAAACGCGCGTTCTGCGCCGTGCTCCCTTAAGGGCTGCAGAAGTAGGTGTCTCTTTCCTCCTTTACAATCACCATATATGTAGAGCAAACGCGCCTTCTTCTGTCGCGCGAAAGGCCGGGGGGGGGGGGGGGAGGGAGAGGGAAGGGAGGCGACGTTTAGCTGCGGCACCAAGTGCCTATTTATATTGGCGCTGAGCCGTGCTCCCTCAAGGGCTGCAGAAGATAGCGCCAACCTTTCCCTTTCCCCACGAACCACTTACTATTACCTATTTATATCAGAGGCTCCGGCAACAGTCACCAACGCCGCACGCATTTTGTGCGAACGCGGGCAAAACGCCAACGGCGTCGACAACAGTTCTGCATGTTGCCGGTGCTGCTGCATGTCCAAGTTTATACAGCTGATAAAGCTACTATCATTACTCCGTATAGCTCTCTACAAATTTGCTATCGCAATTGATGCTTCGCCTTTCAGGTGAAACTGCGACAACATTTTTCTTTTATTAATGCTTACAATAATTAAATATTTGATTTTGTTGCAGATCAAACAAAAATGGATTTGAACGATAGTTTGTCCCTCGATCGCTCCACAGCAATCAATTTAAAAGAGTGCAGAACTGTTTCAGCACACCACAGCCCCCGCAAAACTGTGCCGGCAGCTTTAGTTGCTTCCAACCAAGCGGACAGTTAAATTTTCCACATTATAACGTGCTTGCAACACTGATACCCGAGCAAATATTCTCGCCTGAACGGCTCCTGTACTCTGGATGCACCTCTGGCAGCTTGCACGCTCAAAGTGTACCTGCTTACTCTAAACGCGACACAGGTGGCTGGTTCCCGTCCTGCCAGCTCGTCGACCCAGCGTTGAGGCGTGGGTGTTCTTGCCAGGCACTTCCCCTTAGGCAAACAGGCCGGCGGTATAATTAATTGGCCCGCTATCCCGAGAACTCGACGTGATGTTTTGTTAAGCCTGATAGGTGCAACTACTTCCGAGAGCTCGCAGCTGCTCCTTCTCGGCGCAGTGCAGGCAAACATTTACATCTGTCGATTACGTGACGCTGTCGGCAGTGGAACGTGGGATGCCCTCTGTGGACGTCGCGAATGAGGCACTACCTAGACTATATATATGCCATACCTGTATATACTGTGTGTGTTTGTTTCTGTGCCATCTTTGCTCGCTATGCCTATTGTAGTGTGCATATATCAAGGGTTACAAACTCAAGTGTGGTACAGGATAACAATTAGATAGTTATCACCGTGGACAGCGCGTGGAGTTGAGCAATGACCGTGATCGCACGTTTCGACTGCGTGGGAGGTCCTGACCTGCGCTTAGCCAGTTATCGTTGGCACGCTATATGCGGAAATGTATAGCACTTACACAGAAATTCCTTAAGCATATTTGGCCTGGTGCATAATTGTCGCCTCGTTAGTTTCGTATAAACATCAATCTCCAAGTTCCTCGAAGTGCCCCCTACATAAACTCGATCCTTATTTAAAGCTCGCGACTGTCCCTCGCGAATTTCCCGCACCGATGCAGAATCGTTATGCCGCCTCTGGATCGGCGTGTCATTAAAGAAAGCTTATCTGTTCCGCATTGGTAGGACTGACGCACCTACTGTGCCGCTCCTGCGAGACCGCGAAGAAACTACTTAACACCTCTCGTCCTTTTGCTCTCGTTATGACGTCGAGCGTCATCTTCCCCGCACAGCCATTAAATCGACTGGACTCGAGACCTTTTTTGGAAGCCAAGATCCTTGGCCAAGTGCTTCGCTGGAGCAGAAAGTAACGAAGGTGTTGCTACAGTACTTGAAGTCGACTGGTCTGTGCGATTGTTTATAGTTATACTAGGAAAATGCCAGTAAACTCGAAAGAAAAAGAATTGAGAGGCAAACATAGACAAAGCGACAAGAGGGTGGTTGGACTAACAACAGATCTTTATTTTTGAAAACAACTTCCCCCAAGTCCATACTGATTATGCGCAAGGCACAACATCCAGTCACCTTCCTGCTGGTTTGTCTATGTCTGCCTCTCGATTTTTTCCTTTTTAGAGTTTGCTGACATTCTCCTAGTATAACCATGCAGAAAC